>NW_007253045.1:0-11135 GCF_000164805.1 Carlito syrichta
ATTCTTTATCACTGTTATCTCAGATATCAGCTCCTTCCTAGTTTCTTCTTGTGTCTCCTCAATTCTTTTTAATCTCTCCATTATTGTTTTGATATCTCCATTTGCATTTTGAGACCCTTCATTCTGGGGACTTTTCATTGTTTGTATTCCAAAGTCAGTTTTCTCAGTGTCTGCTCTCCCAGGTGTCTGGGAGAGACCCATACTCTTCTTTTGGTTTTTCTTCATTTCTGTAGATTTTTCTCCCTCTACCCCTTTCCCTCCCCCTCTTCAATTCTGTTTTTGAGGGAAGGTGGGGTTGGTTTTATTTCTCTTCTGCAATGACCTGTTCTTACTTATGAGGGTCTTCTCGTTTTTTTCACTTTTCCCTCTGCTTTACAGTCTGTCTATTCAGCAATTTGCAGTGTTGGTCCCAACTATCAGGTGAGAGAGAGACACAGGGCAGTTCACCTATGCCGTCGCCATCTTGCCCCGTCTCCTACAGTTTTTCAGAGAGAGGAGAGTTGAGGTGTCTCGGTCCTCAAGCAGCAGCAGGCTCTGCACAGGAAAACTCGTGACTCCTACATTGCATTTCTTTACATTCAACTTCATTTCTCACAATTCCATTCCTCTCAATTCCTGTCCATTCCTCTTCATTCCAGTCCATTACAATACATTACTTTTCTCTCTATTTCATACCATTCCTCTCTATTCCATTCCTCTCCATTCCTTTCCTTTCCATTCCTTTCCAATCCATTCCTTTCAATTCATTTCCTCTTCATTCCATTCCAGCCCTCTCCATTCCATTCCATTTCTCTCCTTTCCATTCCATTCCTCTCAATTCTTATCATCTCCATTCCATTCCGTTCCATTACATATTATTGCATTCCACTCCTCTCCATTCCATTCCATTTCATTTGTCTCTATTCCATTCCATTACATTCCATTCAAATCCATTCCATTATACTCCAATCCATTCAATACCATCCATTCTATTCCATTCCTCCACTTTCCATTCAATTCCCTTTCATTCCATTACATTTCTCTCCATTTCTTTCCCTTCCATTCCATTGTTTTACATTTCGATCCTCTCTATTCCTTTGCATTCCACTCCATTACATTTGTTTCCATTCCTCACTATTCTATTCCTTTCCATTCCATCCATTCAATTCCATTCCTTTAATCTCCATTCTATTCCCCTCCAATCCATTCAATTGCATTAGATTTCTTTCCATTTATCTCCATTGCATTTATTCCATTCCATTTCATTCATCTCCATTCCATTCATTTCCTGTCCAATACATTATGATACTCTCCATATCATTCAATTCCATTCCATACATTTTCAGTCCTCTCCATTCCATTCCATTGCATTCCATTCCATCCCTTTACACTCCTCTCCATTCTATATCTCTCCATTCCATTCCTATCCATTACACTCCTTTCCATTCCATTCCTCTCCATTCGATACCATTCCATTGCTCTGCAAACCATTCCATTCTTCTCCTTTATTCCATTTATCTCCATTCCATTCCATTCCTCTAGATTTCATTCCTTTCCAACCATATTCCATTGCAATCCATGCCATTCCATTCCTCTCCATTACATTCCATTCTTTGCCTTTCTGTTCCATTCCATTTTATTCAATTCCATTCACTACATTCCATTCCATTCCTCTCAATTCATTCAAAGCCATTGAATTCAATTCCAATCCATTCCATTCCTCAAAATACCATTCCATTCCATTCTATTCACTTCCGTTCCTTTCCATTCCAATTCTCTCCATTCCATTCCATTCCATTTCTTTCCATTCCCCTCCATTCCATTCCTCTGCATTCCATTCCACTGCTGTCTATTACATTCCATTCCTCCCTATCCCATTCCTCTCCATTCCATTCCATTCCTCTCCTTTCAATTCCATTCCTCTCCATTCCATTTCATTTCTCCTCGTTCCATTCTACTCCATTCTATTCCATTCCTCTCCATTCCATTCCGCTCCATTCCATTCAATCCTTTCCATTCCAATCTATTCCATTCCTCTCCATTATTTTCCATTCCATCTCGTTCCACTCCATTGTATTCCATTCCTCTCCATTATTTTCCATTCCATCTCGTTCCACTCCATTGTATTCCATTCCTCTCTATTCCATTCCATTCCTCTCCATTCCAATCCATACCTCCTGATTCCATTTCAATTCATTTCTTTCCATTCCACTTCATTCCATTCCATTCCATTCCTCTCCATTTTTCTCCATTCCATTCCTCTTATCCCTCACCACTCCATTCCTTCCTCTTATCACACATCATTCCATTCTACTCCATTCCTTTCCATTCCATTCCATTCCATTCCATTCCAATCCTTTCAAGTTCTCTCCATTTCACTCCATTCCATTCAAATCTCTTCCATTACTTTCGATACTATTCCATTCCATTCCATTCATTTCCATTCCATTCCTCTCCAATCCGTTCTATTCCTTTCTATTCTATTGCTGTCCATTCCATTACTTTCCATTGCTCTCCATTCCATTCCGTTCTATTATGGTCTATTTCATTTCATTCCTCTGCATTCCATTCCATTCATCTCCATTCCATTCTTCTCTGCTCAATTCCATTCCATTGGATTCCATCCCATTCTTCTCCATTCCATTTATCTTCATTATATTCCATTTCATTCCATTTTATTCCATTTCATTCCATTCTATTCCATTCCTTTCTATACCTTTCCATTCCATTCCATTTCTCTCCTTTCCATTCCACTCCACTCCATGCCATTTTATACCTCTACATTCCATTCCATTCCATACCGTACCTCTCCACTCCATTCCTCTCCATTCCATTTTATTCCATTCCTTTCTAATTCTCTCCATTCCATTATATTTCATTTAATTCCATTACTCTCCATTCAATTCCGTGCCACTCCATTCCATCCATTCCATTTATATGTATCCCATTCCATTCACCGCCACTCCGTTCCATTCCATCGATTCCATTCCTTTCCTTTCCACTCCATTCCATTCCATCGATTCCATTCCTTTCCTTTCCACTCCATTCCATTCCATTCCATTCCTCTATATTCAACACCATTCCATTCCTCTCGATTTCTCTCTATTCCATTCTATTCATGCCATTCCTCTCCATTTCATTCCACTCCACTCAATTCTGTTGCACACCATTTCTTTGCATTCAATTCCATTCCTTGGATGCCATCCCATTGCATTCAATTCCTCTCTATTCCATTCCCATAAATTTTATTCGATTCCTCTCTATAACAATCTATTCCATTCCTCTCTTTCCATTTCATCCTATCCCATTCCATTCCATTTCATTCCATTCGTCTCCTTTCTGTTCCATTCCATCCCACTCATCTCCTTTCCTCTCCGTTCCATTCCACTCCACTCGATTCTATTCCACTCCATTCCTTCAATTCTATTCCTTTCCTTTATTAACCATTTGTTTCCATTCCCCTCCACTGCAGTCCATTCCATTCCATTCCATTCCATTCCATTAATTTCTAATCCTCTGCACTCCATCATATTCCATTTGAATCCATTACTCTCCATTCCATTCCATGCCACTCTGTGCCATCCCATTCCATTTATATCCATTGCATTCCATTCATTGCCACTCCGTTCCATTCCATTCCATTCGATTCCATTACATTCCTTTCCACTGCATTCGCTTCCATACCATTCCTCTCCGTTCAGCAACATTCCATTCCTCTCCATTCTTCTCCATTCCTCTCCATTCCATTCCATTCCATTTTATTCCATTCATTACATTCCTCTCCATTCCGTTCTACTACACTCCGTTCCATTGCACACCATTCCTTTCCATTCAATTCCATCCATTGCATTCCACCCCATTGCATTTCAATCCTCTCTATTCCATTCCCTTCCATTTTAATCCATTGCTCTCTCGACCCATCTATTCTATTCCTCTCCTTCCATTCCATCCCATTTCATTCTATTCCATTCCATTCATCTCCATTCTGCTCCATTCCATTCCACTCATCTCCATTCCTCACCGTTCCAATCCTCACCTCGTCTTTCTATTCCACTCCATTCCTTCCATTCATTCCTCTCCATTACTAACCATTCTTTTCCATTCCACTCCAGAGCAGTCCATTCCATTCCATTCCTCTCGATTCCATTCATTTCTAATCCTCTGCACTCCATTATATTCCATTTCATTCCATTCCATGCCACGCCATTCTATCCCATTCCATTTATATCCATTCCATTCGTCCCCACTCCGTTCCGTTCCATTTCATTCGATTCCATTACATTCCTTTCCACTGGATTGCATTCCACCCATTCCTCTCCCTTCAGCAACATTCCATTCCTCTCCATTCCATTCCATTCTATGCATTACATTCCTCTCCATTCCATTCCACTCCACTCCATTCCATTGCACACCATTCCATTCAATTCAATTCCACTCCATTGCATTCCATCCCATTGCATTCCAATCCTCTCTGTTCCATTCCCTTCCATTTTATTGTATTCCTCTCTATACCAATCTATTCCATTCCTCTCCTTCCATTTCATTCCATTAATCTCCATTCCATTCCGTGCCATTCCATCCCATTCTATTTATATCCATTCCATTCCATTCATTGCCACTCCGTTCCATTTCATTCCATTCGATTCCATTCCATTCCTTTCCACTCCATTCCATTCCATTCCTCTCTGTTCAATATCATTCCATTTCTCTTCATTCCTCTCCATTCCATTCAATTCAATTCCATTACATTCCTCTCGATTCCATTCCACTTCACTTCATTCCATTGCACACCATTCCATTCCATTCAATTCCACTCCATTGCATTCCATTCCATTGCATTCCAATCCTCTCTATTCCATTCTCTTCCATTTTACTCCATTCCTCTCTATACACTTCTATTCCATTCCGCTCCTTCCATTCCATTTCATTCCATTCCTTTCCATTCCATTGCAGTCCATTCGTCTCCCTTCAGTTCCATTCAATTCCACTCGTCTCCATTCCTCTCCATTCCATTCCACTCCACTCCATTCTATTCCACTCCAGTCCTTCCATTCCATTTCTCTCCATTACTTTCCATTCCATTCCACTCCACTGCAGTCCACTCCATTCCATTCCTCTCCATTCAATTCCATTCCATTCCTCGCCCTTACATTCCATTCCATTCCATGCCTCACCCTTTCTTTCCTCTCTACTGCATTTCATTCCATTCCTTGCCATTCCATTCGATTGTATTCCTTTCCTTTCCACTCCACTCCATTCCGTTCCACTGCATTCCATTCCATTTCTTTCCTCTCCATTCAATGCCATTCCACTTAACTCCATTCCATTACTGTCCACACCAATCCATTCCTCTTCATTTCATACCATCTCATTGCATTCCACTCCATTCTATTTCATTCTATTCCATTCCTCTCCATTCCATTCCATTCCATTTCTCACCATTCCTCACTCCATTTGTCTCCATTCCTCTATATCCCATTCCATTCCATTACAATCCGTTCCATTCCATTCCATTCCTCCTCATTCCATTCCACTGCTATCTATTGCATTCCATTCCTCCCTATTCCATTCCTCTCCATTCCATTCCTCTGCATTCCATTCAATCCATTCCATTCCAATCTATTCCATTCCTCTCCATTATTTTCCATTCCTTCTCGTTTCACTCCATTGTATTCCATTCCTCTCTATTCCATTCCATTCCTCTCCATTCCATTCCATACCTCCTCATTCCATTCCAATGCATGTCATTCCATTCCTCTTATCCCTCACCATTCCATTCCATTCCTCGTATCATTCACCATTCCATTCTATTTCATTCCTTTCCATTCCATTCCATTCCACTCCATTCCAGTCCTCTTCATTTCATTCTATTCCATTAAAATCTCTTCGATTACTCTCGATACTATTCCATTCCATTCCATTCATTTCCATTCCATTCCTCTCCTTTTCTTTCTATTCCTTTCTATTCTATTGCTGTCCATTCCTTTCCATTCCTTTACTTTCCATTTCTCTCTATTCCATTCCACTCTATTACAGTCTATTCCATTTCATTCCTCTACATTCCATTCCATTTATCTCCATTCCATTCTTCTCCGTTCAATTCCATTCCTTTGGATTCCATTCCATTTTTCTCCATTCCATTTCTCTTCATTATATTCAATTTAATTCCATTGTATTCATTTTCATTCCATTCTATTCCAATCTTTTCTATTTCATTCCATTCCATTCCATTCCTCTCCTTTCCATTCCACTCCACTCCATTCCATTTTATACCTCTACATTCCATTCCATTCCAAACCATTCCTCTCCATTCCATTCCTATCTAATTCTCTCCATTCCATTATATTTCATTTCATACCATTCCTCTCTATTCTATTCCGTGCCACTCTATTCCATCCCACTCCATTTATATCCATTTCATTCCATTCCACGCCACTCCATTCCATTCCATTCCATTCCATTCCATTCTATTCCATTCCATTCCTTTCCTCTCCATTCAACACCATTCCATTCTTCTCCATTCCTCTCCATTCCATTCCACTCCACTCCATTACTTAGTAAACCATTTCCTTCCATTCAATTTCATTCCTTGGATCCCATCCCATTGCATTCCGATCCTCTCTATTCCATTCCCATTCATTTTATTTGATTCCTCTCTATACCAATCTATTCCATTCCTCTCCTTCCATTTCATCCCATTCCATAACATTCCATTCGTCTCCATTACGTTCCATTCCATCCCACTTGTCTCCTTTCCTTTCCGTTCCATTCCACTCCACTCGATTCTATTCCACTCCATTCCTTCCATATCATTCCTCTTCTTTACTAACCTTTCGTTTCCATTCTACTCCACTGCAGTTCATTCCATTCCATTCCTCTCCATTCCATTCCATTCCATTTCTTTCTAATCCTCTGCACTCCATTATATTCCATTTCAATCCATTCCTCTCGATCCCATTCTGTGCCACTCCATTACATCCCATTCCATTTATATCCATTCCATTCCATTTGTCCCTACTCCTTTACGTTCCATTTCATTCGATTTCATTATATTCCTTTCCACTGCATTCCATTCCATTCCATTCCTCTCCGTTCAGTAACTTTCCATTCCTCTCCATTCCATTCCATTCTATGCATTCCATTCCTCTCCATTCCATTACACTCCACTCCATTTCATTACACACCATTCCTTTCAATTCAATTCCACTCCATTGCATTCCATCCCATTGCATTCCAATTGTCTCTACTCCATTCCCTTCCATTTTATTCCATTCCTCTCTATACCAATCTATTCCATTCCTCTCCTTCCATTTCATTCCATTCCTCTACATTCCATTCCGTGCCACTCCATTCCATCCCATTCCATTTATATCCATTCCATTCCATTCCTCACCACTCAGTTCTATTCCATTCCATTTGATTCCATTTCATTCCTTTCCACTCCATTCCATTCCATTCCATTCCTCTCCATTCAACGCCATTCCATTCCTCTCCATTCCATTTTTAACATTCCACTCCTCTCCATTCTATCGCACACCGTTCCTTTCCATTCAATTCCACTTCATTGCATTCCATCCCATTGTATTCCAATCCTCTCTATTCCATTCTCTTCCATTTTATTCCATTCTTTTCTATACCTATCTATTCCATTCTTCTCTTTCCATTACTTCCCATGCCATTCCATTCCATTCCATTCGTCTCCATTCCGTTCCATTCCATTCCACTCGTCTCCATTCCTCTCCATTCCGTTTCACTCCACTCCTTTCTATTCCACTCCATTCTTTCCAATCCATTCCTCTCCATTACTAACCACTCCTTTCTATTCCACTCCACTTGGTCCCTTCAATTCCATTCCTCACCATTCCATTCCATTCCATTCCTTTCTAATCCTCTCCACTCCATTATATTCCATGTCATTCCATTCCTCTCTATTCCTTTCCTTGTCACTCCATTCCATCCCTTTCCATTTATATCCATTCCAATACATTCATTGCCACTCCATTCCATTCCATTCCATTCCATTCCTTTCCACTGCATTCCATTCCATTCCATTCCTCTCTGTTCAACACCATTCCATTCCGCTTCATTCCTCTCCATTCCATTCCATTCCATTCCTCTCGATTCCATTCCACTCCACTCCATTCCATTGCACACCATTCCATTCCATTCAATTCCACTCCATTGCATTCCATCCCATTGCATTCCAATCCTCTCTATTCTATTCCCTTCCATTTTATTCCATTCTTCTCTATACCAATCTATTCCATTCCTCTCCTTCCATTCCATTCCATAACATTCATTACCCTTCGGATCCATTCCATTCCACGTGTCTCCATTCCTCCCCATTCCATTCCACTCCACTCCATTCTATTCCACACCATTCCTTATATTCCATTCCTCTCCATTACTTTCCATTCCTCTCCACTGCAGTCCATTCCATTCCATTCCTCTCCCTTCAATTCCATTCCATTCCTCGCCCTTACACTCCATTCCGTTGCATTCCTCTCCCTTCCATTACACTCTACTCCATTTCATTCCATTCTTTGCCATTCCATTCGATTGCATTCCATTCCATTCCACTCCACTCCATTCCCTTCCACTCCATTCCATTTCTTTCCTTTCCATTCCACTCAACTCCATTGCATTTCTGTCCACACCAATCCATTCGTCTTCATTCAATTCCATCTCATTGCATTCCACTCCATTCCATTTCATTCTATTCCATTCCTCTCCATTCCATTCCATTCCTCTCCAATGCTCTCTCAATTCGTCTCCATTCCTCTATATTCTATTCCATTCCATTCCAATCCGTTCCATTCCTTTTCCATTCCACTGCATTCCATTCCATTCCACTCCATTACATTGCATTTCCTTACATTCAACTTCATTTCACACAATTCCATTCCTCTCATTTCCTGTCCATTCCTCTTCATTCCGTTCCATTCCATTCCATTACTTTCCTCTCTATTCCATTCCATTCCTCTCCATTCCATTCCTCTCCATTCCTTTCCATTCCATTCCTTTCCAATCCATTCCTTTCAATTCATTTCCTGTTCATTCCATTCCACCCTCTCCATTTTATTCCATTTCTCTCCTTTCCATTCCATTCCTCTCCATTCCTATCCTCTCCATTCCATTCCGTTCCATTACATATTATTGCATTCCACTCCTCTCCATTCCATTTCATTAGTCTCTAATCCATTCCATTACATTCCATTCAAATCCATTCAATTCCACTACAATCCATTCAATACCATCCATTCTATTCCATTCCTCCAGATTCCATTCCATTCCATTTCATTCCATTACATTCCTCTCCTTTTCTTTCCCTTCCATTCCATTTTTTTTCTTTTCGTCTCTCTCTATTCCTTTGCATTCCACTCCATTGCATTTGTTTCCATTCCTCACTATTCTATTCCATTTCATGCCATCCATTCCATTCCATTCATTTTATCTCCATTCTATTCCCCTCCAATCCATTCAATTGCATTAGATTTCTTTCCATTCGTCTCCATTGCATTTATTCCATTCCATTTCATTCATCTTCATTCCATTCCTTTCCAGTCCAATACATTACAATCCTCTCCATATCTTTCAATTCCATTCCATACATTTTCAGTGCTCTCCATTCCATTCCATTGCATTCCATTCCATCCCTTTACACTCCTCTCCATTCTATTCCTCTCCCTTCCATTCCTATCCATTCCACACCTTTCCATTCCATTCCATTCCATTCCTCTCCATTTGATACCATTCCATTGCTCTACAACCCATTCCAATCCTCTCCTTTCATTCCATTGCTCTCCATTCCATTCCATTCCTCTATATCTCATTCCTGTCCAACCATATTCCCTTACAATCCATGCCATTCCATTCCATTCCTCTCCATTCCATTCCATTCCTTGCCTGTCCGTTCTATTACAATTTCTTCAATTCCATTCACTACATTCCATTCCTTTCCATTCCATTCCTCTCAATTCATTCAAATCCATTGAATTCAATTCCAATCCATTCCATTCCATTCCTCAACATCCCATTCCATTCCATTCTATTCACTTCCGTTCTATTCCTTTCCAATCTTCTCCATTCCATTCCATTCCACTGCATTCCATTCCACTGCTATCTATTACATTCCATTCCTCCCTGTTCCATTCCTCTCCATTCAATTCCATTCCTCTCCATTCCAGTCCATTTCTCCCCATTCCATTCTACTGCATTCTATTCCATTCCTCTCCTTTCCATTCCGCTCTATTTCATTCAATCATTTCCATTCCCATCTATTCCATTCCTCTCCATTATTTTCCATTCCATCTCGTTGCGCTCCATAGTATTCCATTCCTCTCTATTCCATTCCATTCCTCTCCATTCCAATCCATACTTCCTCATTCCATTCCAATCCATTTCATTCCATTCCACTCCATTCCATTCCATTCCTCTCCATTTGTCTCCATTCCATTCCTCTTATCCCTCACCAATCTATTCCATTCCTCTTATCCCTCACCACTCCATTCCTTCCTGTTGTCACTCACCAGTCCATTCTATTCCATTCCTTTCCATTCCATTCCATTCAATTCCATTCCATTCCTCTCCATTGCACTCTATTCCATTCAAATCTCTTCCACTACTCTCGATTATATTCCATTCCATTCATTTCCATTCCATTCCATTCATTTCCATTCCATTCCTCTCCATTCCGTTCTATTCCTTTCTATTCTATTGCTGTCCATTCCATTCCATTCCATTACTTTCCAGTGCTCTCCATCCATTCCGTTCTATTACAGTCTATTCCATTTCATTCCTGTGCTTTCCATTCCATTCTTCTCCATTCCATTCTTCTCCACTCAATTCCATCCATTGGATTCCATTCCATTCTTCTCCATTCCATTTCTCTTCATTATATTCCATTTCATTCCATGCTATTCCATTTCATTCCACTGTATTCCATTCCTTTCTATTCCATTCCATTCCATTCCATTTCTCTCCTTACCATTCCACTCCACTCCACACCTTTTATACCTCTACATTCCATTCCATTCCATGCTATACCTCTCCATTCCATTCCTCTCCATTGCATTCCATTCCATTCCTATCAAATTCTCTCTATTCCATTATATTTCATTTTATTCCATTCCTCTCCTTTCTATTCCGTGCCACTC
>NW_007253045.1:11155-32048 GCF_000164805.1 Carlito syrichta
TCTCTCCATTCCATTCTATTCATGCCATTCCTCTCCATTCCATTCCACTCCACTCCATTCCATTGCACACCGTTTCTTTCCATTCAATTCCATTCCTTGGATGCCATCCCATTGCATTCCATTCCTATCTATTCCATTGCCATCCATTTTGTTCGATTACTCTCTATAACAATCTATTCCGTTCCTCTCCTTCCATTTCATCCTATCCCATTCCATTCCATTTGTCTCCATTCCATTCCATTCCACTCGTCTCCATTCCTCTCCATTCCATTCCACTCCACTTGATTCTATTCCACTCCATTCCTTCCATTCTATTCCTTTCCTTTATTAACCATTTGATTCCATTCCACTCCACTGAAGTCCATTCCATTCCATTCCTCTCCATTCCATTTCATTCCATTACTTTCTAATCCTCTGCACACCATTATATTCCATTTCAATCCATTCCTCTCCATTCCATTCCATGCCACTCCATTCCATTTCATTCCATTTATATCCATTCCATTCCATTCATTGCCACTCTGTTCCATTCCATTCGATTCCATTCCATTCCTTTCCACTGCATTCCCTTCCATTCCATTCCTCTCCATTCCTCTCAATTCCTCTCCATTCCATTCATTACATTCCTCTCCATTCCATTCCACTCCACTGCATTCCATTACACACCATTCCTTTCAATTCAATTCCACTCCATTGCATTCCATTCCATTGCATTCCAATCCTCTCTATTCCATTCCCTTCTATTTTATTCCATTCTTCTCTCTACCCATCTAATACATTCCTCTCCTTCCATTCCCTCCCATTCCTTTCCATTCCATTCCATTCGTCTCCATTCCGTTCCATTCCATTCCACTCATCTCCATTCCTCACCGTTCCATTCCACACCACGTCATTCTACTCCACTCCATTCGTTCCATTCCATTCCTCTCCATTACTAACCATTCCTTTCCATTCCACTCCACTGCTGTCCATTCCATTCCATTCCTCTCCATTCCATACCATTCCATTCCTTTCTAATTCTCTGCACCCCATTATATTCCATTTCATTCCATTTCTATCCATTCCATTCCATGCCACGGCATTCCATCCCATTCCATTTACATCCATTCCATTCCATTCGTCCCCACTTCGTTCCATTCCATTTCATTCGATTCCATTACATTCCTTTCCACTGCATTCCCTTCCATTCCATTCCTCTCCATTCCTCTCAATTCCTCTCCATTCCATTCCATTCCATTCATTACATTCCTCTCCATTCCATTCCACTCCACTCCATTCCATTGCACACCATTCCTTTCAATACAATTCCACTCCATTGCATTCCATCTCATTACATTCCAATCCTCTCTATTCTATTCCCTTCCATTTTATTCCATTCCTCTCTATACCAATCTATTCCATTCCTCTCCTTCAATTTCATTCTATTTCATTCAATTAATCTCCATTCCATTCCGTGCCACTCCATTCCATCCCATTCTAATTATATCCATTCCATTCCATTCATTTCCACTCCATTCCATTCCATTCCTTTCGATTCCATTCCTTTCCACTGCATTCACTTCCATTCCATTCCTCTCTGTTCAACACCATTCCATTTCTCTTCATTCCTCTCCATTCCATTCTATCCCATTCATTACATTCCTCTCCATTCCATTCCACTCCACTCCATTCCATTGCACACCATTCCTTTCCATTCAATTCCACTCCATTGCATTCCATCCCATTGCATTCCAAACCTCTCTGTTCCATTCCCTTCCATTTTATTCCATTCCTCTCTATACCCATCTATTCCATTCCTCTCCTTCCACTCCATTTCATTCCATTCCATTCCATTCCATTCCTTTCCATTCCATTCTATTGCATTGCATTGCATTCCATTCCATTCCATTCCATTCGTCTCCCTTTGGTTCCATTCCCTTCCCCTCATCTCCATTCCTCTCCATTACATTCCACTCCACTCCATTCTATTCCACTTCACTCCTTCCATTCCATTCCTCTCCCTTACTCTCCATTCCATTCCATTCCACTCCACTGCAGTCCATTCCATTCCTCTCCATTCCATTCCATTCCATTCCATTCCTCACCCTTACATTCCATTCCATTCCATGTCTCACCCTTCCATTCCTCTCTACTCCATTTCATTCCATTCCTTGCCATTCCATTCGATTGCATTCCTTTCCATTCCACTCCACTCCATTCCGTTCCACTGCATTCCATTCCATTTCTGTCCTCTCCTTTCATTGCCATTCCATTCCAGTCCACTTAACTCCATTCCATTACTGTCCACACCAATCCATTCCTCTTCATTTCATACCATCTCATTGCATTCCACTCCATTCCATTTCACTCTATTCCATTCCTCTCCATTACCTTCCATTCCATTCCTCTCCATTCCTCACTCCATTCGTCTCCATTCCTCCATATTCCATTCCATTCCATTACAATCCCTTCCATTCCATTCCATTCCTCTGCATTCCATTCCACTGCTATCTATTACATTCCATTCCTCCCTATTATATTACTCTCCATTCAATTCCATTCCTCTCCATTCCATTCCATTTCTGCCCATTCCATTCTACTCCGTTCTATTCCATTCCTCTCCATTACATTCCTAGTATTCCATTCAATCCATTCCATTCCAATCTATTCCATTCCTCTCCATTATTTTCCATTCCATCCAGTTCAACTCCATTGTATTCCATTCCTCTCTATTCCATTCCATTCCTCTCCATTCCATTCCATACCCCTCATTCCATTCCAATGCATTCCATTCCGTTCCTCTCCATGTGTCTCCATTCCATTCCTCTTATCCCTTACCATTCCATTCCATTCCTCTTATCACTTACCATTCCATTCTATTCCATTCCTTTCCATTCCATTCCATTCAATACCATTCCATTCCACTCCATTCCAGTCCTCTCCATTCCATTCTATTCCATTCAAATCTCTTCGATTACTCTCGATACAATTCCATTCCATTCCTTTCATTTCCATTCCATTCCTCTCCATTTCTTTCTATTCCCTTCTATTCTAATGCTGTTCATTCCATTCCATTCCTTTACTTTCCATTGCTCTCCATTCCATTCCGTTCTATTACAGTCTATTCCATTTCATTCCTCTACTTTCCATTCCATTTATCTCCATTCCATTCTTCTCCATTCAATTCCATTCCGTTGGATTCCATTCCATTCTTCTCTATTCCATTTGTCTTCATTATATTCCATTTCATTCCATTCTATTCCATTTCATTCCATTCTATTCCATTCCTTTCTATTCCATTCCATTCCATTCCTCTCCTTTCCATTCCACTCCACTCCATTCCATTTTATACCTCTACATTCCATTCCATTCCATACCATACCTCTCCATTCCATTCCTCTTCATTCCATTCTTATCTGATTCTATCCATTTCATTATATTTCATTTCAGTCTATTCCTCTCTATTCTATTCCGTGCCACTCCATTCCATCCTATTCCATTTATATCCATTCCATTCCATGCCACTCATTTCCATTCCATTCCATTCCTTTCCACTCCATTCCATTCCATTCCTTTCCATTCCATTCAACACCATTCCATTCCTCTACATTTCTCTCCATTCCATTCTATTCATTCCATTCCTCTCCATTACTTTCTGCTCCACTCCATTCCTTTGCACACCATTTTTTCCATTCAATTTCATTCCTTGGATCCCATCCCATTGCATTCCAATCCTCTCTATTCCATTCCCAACCATTTAATTCCATTCCTCTCTATACCAATCTATTCCATTCCTCTCCTTCCATTTCATCCCATTCCATTCCATTCCATTCGTCTCCATTCCGTTCCATTCCATTCCACTCGTCTCCATCCTCTCTGTTCCATTCCACTCCACTTGATTCTATTCCACTCCATTCCTTCCATTCCATTCCTCTCCTTTGCTAACCATTCGTTTCCATTCATCTCCACTGCAGTCCATTCCCTTCCATTCTTCTCCATTCCATTCAATTCCATTTCTTTCTAATCCTCTGCACCCATTATATTCCATTTCAGTCCATTCCTCTCCATTCCATTCCATGCCACTCCATTCCATCCCATTCCATTTATATCCATTCCATTCCATTCATTGCCACTCCGTTCCATTCCATTCCATTCGATTCCATTACATTCCTTTCACTGCATTCCCTTCCATTACATTCCTCTCCGTTCAGCAGCATTCCATTCCTCTCCATTCCTCTCCATATCATTCCATTCCATTCCATGCATTACATTCCTCTCCATTCATTCCACTCCACTCCATTCCATGGCACACCATTCCTTTCAATTCAATTCCACTCCATTGCATTCCATCTCATTGCATTCCAATCCTCTCTATTCCATTGCCTTCCATTTTATTCCATTCCTCTCTATACCAATCTATTCCATTCCTCTTCTTCCATTTCATTCCATTACTCTCCATTCCATTCCGTGTCACTCCATTCGATCCCATTCTATTTATATCCATTCCATTCCATTCCTTTCCACTGCATTCCATTCCATTCCATTCCTCTCTGTTCAATTCCATTCCATTCCTCTTTATTACTCTCCATGCCATGCCATTCCATTCCATTCCACTCCACTCCATTCCATTGAACACCAGTCCTTTTCATTCAATTCCACTCCATTGCATTCCATCCCATTGCATTCCAATCCTCTCTATTCCATTCCCTTCCATATTATTCCATTCCTCTATATACCCATCTATTCCATTTCTCTACTTCCATTCCATTCCATTCCTTTCGTCTCCCTTCGGTTCCACTAAATTCCACTCGTCTCCATTCCATTCCACTCCACTCCATTCTATTCCACTCCACTCCTTCCATTCTATTCCTCTCCATTCCATTCCATTCCATTCCATTCCACTCCATTACAGACCATTCCATTCCATTCCTCTCCATTCAATTCCATTCCATTCCTCACCCTTACATTCCATTCCTTTCAATGCTTCTCCCTTCCATTCCTCTCTACTCCATTTCATTCCATTCCATACCTCTCCCTTCCATTACTCTCTATTCCATTTCATTCCATTCCTTGCCATTCCATTCGATTGCATTCCTTTCCATTCCACTCCACTCCATTCCGTTCCACTGCATTCCATTCCATTTCTTTCCTCTCCATTCATTGCCATTACATTCCATTCCACTCAACTCCATTCCATTACTGTCCACATCCATCCATTCCTCTTCATTTCATTCCATCTCATTGCATTCCACTCCATTCCATTTCATTCTATTCCATTCCTCTCAATTCTATTCCATTCCATTCCTCTCCATTCCTCACTCCATTCATATCCATTCCTCTATATTCCATTCCATTCCATTACAATCCGTTCCATTCCATTCCATTCCTCTGCCTTTCATTCCACTGCTATCTATTACATTCCATTCCTCCCTATTCCATTCCTCCCCATTCAATTCCATTCCTCTCCATTCCATTCCATTTCTCCCCATTCCATTCTACTCCGTTCTATTCCATTCCTCTCCATTCCATTCCATACCTCCTCATTCCATTCCAATCAATTTCATTCCTTTCCTCTCCATTCCATTCCATTCCATTCCTCTCCATTTGCCTTCATTCCATTCCTCTTATCCCTCACCATTCCATTCCATTCCTCTTATCACTCACCATTCCATTCTATTCCGTTCCTTTCCATTCTATTCCATTCAATTCCATTGCATTCCTTTCCACTCCATTCCAGTCCTCTCCATTCCATTCTATTCCATTCAAATCTCTTCCATTACTCTCAATACTATTCCATTCCATTGCATTGATTTCCATTGCATTCCTCTCCATTTCGTTCTATTCCTTCCTATTTGATTGCTGTCCATTCCTTTCCTTTCCTTTCCATTGCTCTCCATTCCATTCCTTTCTATTACAGTCTATTCCAATTAATTCCTCTACATTCCATTCCATTCATCTCCATTCCATTCTTCTCCATTCAATTCCATTCCATTGGATTCCATTCCATTCTACTCCATTCCATTTCTCTTCATTATATTCAATTTCATTCCATTCTATTCCATTCCTTTCTATTCCATTCCATTCCATTCCTCTCCTTTCCATTCCACTCCACTCCATTCCATTTTATACCTCTACATTCCATTCCATTCCATTCCATTCCATTCCATTCCTTTCCATTCCATTCCTATCTAATTCTCTCCATTCCATTATATTTTATTTCATTCCATTCCTCTCTATTCTATTCAGTGCCACTCCATTCCATCCCATTCCATTTATTTCCATTCCATTCCATTCCATTCCACGCCACTCCGTTCCAATCCATCCCATTCCATTCCATTCCTTTCCACTCCATTCCATTCCATTCCATTCCTCTCCATTCAACACCATTCCATTCCTCTCCAATTCTCCCCATTTCATTCCACTCCACTCCATTCCTTTGCACACTGTTTCTTTCCATTCTATTCCATTCCTTGGATCCCATCCCACTGCATTCCAATCCTCTCTATTCCATTCTCATCCATTTTATTCGATTCCTCTCTATACCAATCAATTCCATTCCTCTCCTTCCATTTCATTCCATTCCATTCGTCTCCAATCGGTTCCCTTCCATTCCACTCGTCTCCAATCCTCTACGTTCCATTCCACTCCACTCGGTTCTATTCCACTCCATTCCTTCCATTCCATTCCTGTCCACTACTAACCATTCATTTCCATTCCACTCCACTGCAGTCCATTCCATTCCATTCCTCTCCATTCCATTTCATTCCATTCCATTCCTTTCTAATCCTCTTCACTCCATTATATTGCATTTCATTCCATTCCTATCCATTCCATTCCGTGTCATTCCATTCCATCCCCTTACATTTATATCCATTCCATTCCATTCGTCACCACTCAGTTCCATTCCATTTCATTAGATTCCATTACATTCCTTTCCACTGCAGTCCATTCCATTCCATTCTTCTCCGTTCAGCAACATTCCAGTCCTCTACATTCGTCTCCATTCCATTCCATTCCACTCATTTTATGCATGAAATTCCTCTCCATTCCCTTCCACTCCACTCCATTCCTTTGCACACCATTCCTTTCCATTAAATTTCACTAAATTGCATTCCATCACATTGCATTCCAATCCTCTCTATTCCATTCCCTTCCATTTTATTCCATTCCTCTCTATACCCATCTATTCCATTCCTCTCCTTCCATTTTATTCCATTTCATTCCATTCCTCTCCATTTCATTCCGTGCCACTCCATTACATCCCATTCTATTTATATTCATTCCATTCCGTTCATTGCCACTCCATTCGATTCCATTCCTTTTTACTGCATTCCATTCCATTCCATTCCTCTCTATTCAACACCATTCCATTTCTCTTCATTCCTCTCCATTCCATTCCATTCCATTCATTACATTCCTCTCCATTCCATTCCACTCCACTCCGTTCCATTGCACACCATTCCTTTCCATTCAATTCCACTCCATTGCATTCCATACAATTGCACTCCTTCCCATTGCATTCCAATCCTCTCTATTCCATTCCCTTCGATTTTATTCCATTCCTCTCTATACCCATCTATTCCATTTCTCTCCTTCCATTTCATTCCATTCCATTCCATTGCATTCCAATCCATTCAATTCCATTCGTCTCTCTTTGGTTCCATTCCATTCCACTCGTCTCCATTCCTCTCCATTCCATTCCACTCCAATCCATTCTTTTCCACTCCATTCCTTCCATTCCATTCCTCTCCATTTCTTTCCATTCCATTCCATTCCACTCCACTGCATTCCATTCCATTCCATTCCATTCCTCTCCATTGAATTCCATTGCATTCCTCGCACGTACATTCCATTCTGTTCCATTACTCTTCCTTCCATTCCTCTCTACTCCATTTCATTCCATTCCTTGCCATTCCACTCGATTGCATTCTTTTCCATTCCACTCCACTCCATTCCGTTCCACTGCATTCCATTCCATTTCTTTCCTCTCCATTCCATTCCATTCCATTCCACTCAACTCCATTCCATTACTGTCCACACCAATCCATTCCTCTTCATTTCATTCCAACTCATTGCATTCCACTACATTTCATTTCATTGTATTCCATTCCTTTCCATTCCATTCCATTCCTCTCCATTCCTCACTCCATTCGTGTACATTCCTCTATATTCCATTCCATTCCATTCCAATCCGTTCCACTTTTTCTATTCCACTGCATTACATTCCATTTCACTCCATTACATTGCATTTCTTTACATTCATCTTCATTCCACAGAATTCCATTCCTCTCAATTCCTCTCCATTCCTCTTCATTCTATTCCACTCCATTCTATTACTTTCCTCTCTATTCCATTCCATTCCACTCCATTCTATTCCTCTCCATTCCTTTCCATTCCATTCCTTTCCAAACCATTCCTTTCCAATCCATTCCTTTCCATTCAATTCCTCTTCATTCCATTCCAACTCTCTCCATTCCATTCCATTTCTCTCCTTCCATTCCATTCCTCTTCATTCCTATGCTCTCCATTCCAATCCAATCCATTATATCATTGCATTCCTCTCCTCTCCATTCCATTCCATTTCATTCGTCTCTATTCCATTCCATTAGATGCCATTCAAATCCATTCACTTCCCCTCCAATCCATTCAATACCAGCCATTCTATTCCATTCCTCCACATTCCATTCCCTTCAATTTCATTCCATTACATTCTTCTCCATTTCTTTCACCTCCATTCCATTGTTTTACATTTCATTCCTCTATATTCCTTTGCTTTCCACTCCATTGCATTTGTTTCCATTCCTCACTATTCTATTCCATCCATTCCATCCATTCCATTCCAGTTCTTTAATCTCCATTGTATTCCACTCCAATCCATTCAATTGCATTAGATTTCTTTCCATTCAGCTCCATTCCATTTATTCCATTCCATTTCATTCATCTCCTTTCCATTCCTTTCCAGTCCAATACATTACATTCCTCTCCGTAGCATTCTATTCCTTTCCATACATTTTCAGTCCTCTCCATTCCATTCCATTGCATTCCATTCCATCCCTTTCCTCTCCTCTCCATTATATTCCTCTCCATTCCATTCCTATCCATGCCACTCTTTACCATGCCTCTCCATTCCCTTCCATTCCTTGCCATTCTGTTACATTCCATTTTATTCAATTCCATTCATTCCATTCCAACCCATTCCATTCCATTCCTCTCCATTCATTCAAATCCATTGCATTCAATTCCAATCAATTCCTCAACATCCCATTCCATTCCATTCTATTCACTTCCGTTCCTTTCCATTCCATTCCTTTCTATTCCATTCCATTCCTCTACATTCCATTCCATACCTCCTCATTTCTTTCCAAACCATTTCTTTCTTTTCCATTCCAATCCTCACTATTGCATTCCATTACATCCCATTCCTCTCCATTCTATTCCATTCCATTCCATTCTTCTGCATTGCATTCCACTGCTATTACATTCCATTGCTCCCCATTCATTCCTCTCCATTCAATTCCATTACTCTCCATTCCATTCCATTTCTCCCCATTCCAATCTACTCCGTTCTATTCCATTCCCCTTCATTCCATTCCTCTTTTTTCCATTCAATCCATTCCATTCCATTCTAGTCCATTCCTCTCCATTATTTTCCATTCCATCCCATACCACTCCATTGTATTCCATTCTTCTCTATTCCATTCCATTCCTCTCCATTCTATTCCATACCTCCTTATTCCATTCCAATCCATTTCATTCCATTCCACTACATTCCATTCCATTCCATTCCTCTCCATTTGCCTTCATTCCATTCCTCTTATCCCTCACCATTCCATTCCATTCCTCTTATCACTCACCATTCCATTCTATTCCGTTCCTTTCCATTCTATTCCATTCAATTCCATTGCATTCCTTTCCACTCCATTCCAGTCCTCTCCATTCCATTCTAAAATCTCTTCCATTACTCTCAATACTATTCCATTCCATTCCATTGATTTCCAGTACATTCATCTCCATTCTGTTCTATTCCATTCTATTCTATTGGTGTCCATTCCATTCCATTCTAATACTTTTCATTGCTCTCCATTCCATTCCGTTCTATTACAGTGTATTCCATTTCATTCCTCTACATTCCATTCCATTCATCTCCATTCCATTCTCCTCCATTCAATTCCATTCCATTGGAATCCATTCCATTCTTCTCCATTCCATTTCTCTCCTTTATATTCCATTTCTTTCCATTCTATTCCATTCCTTTCTATTCCTTTCCATTGCATTCCTCTCCTTTCCATTCCACTCCACTCCATTCCACTTTATACCTTTATATTCCATTCCATACCTCACCATTCCATTCCTCTCCATTCCATTCCATTCTATTCCTATCTAATTCTCTCTATTCCATTATATTTCATTTCATTCCATTCCTCTCGATTCCAGTCCACTCCACTCCATTCCATTGCACACCATTCCTTTCCATTCAATTCCACTCCGTAGCATTCCATCCCATTGCATTCCAATCATCTCTATTTCATTCCCTTTCATTTTATTCCATTCCTCTCTATACAAATCTATTCCATTCCTCTCCTTCCCTTCCCTTTCATTCCATTCCATTCCATTCCATTCATCTCCCTTCGGTTCCATTCCATTCCATACCTCTCCATTCCATTCCTCTCCATTCCATTCCATTTCTAATTATCTCCATTCTATTATATTTCATTTCATTCCATTCTTCTCCAGTCTATTCTGTGCCACTCCATTCCATCCCATTTCATTTATATCCATTCCATTCCATTCCTCTCCATTCCATTCCACTCCACTCCATTGCACACCATTTCTTTCCATTGAATTCCATTTCTTGCATCCCACCCCATTGCATTCCAATCCTGTCTATTCCATTCCCATCCATTTTATTTGATTCCTCTCTATACCAATCTATTTCCAACCTCTACTACCATTCCATTCCATCCTTTTCCATTCCACTCATCTCCATTCCTCTCCGTTCCACTCCACTCCACTCCATTCTTTTCCACTACATTCCTTCCATTCCATTCCTCTGCATTACTAACCATTCCTTCCCATTCCACTCCACTGCAGTCCATTCCATTCCATTCCTCTCCATTCCATTACTTTCTAACCCTCTGCACTCCATTATATTCCATTTCATTCCATTCCTCTCCATTCCATTCCGTGCCACTCCATTCCATCCCATTCCATTTATATCCATTCCATTCCATTCATTGCCACTCCGTTCCATTCCATTCCATTCGATTCCATTACATTCCTTTCCACTGCATTCCCTTCCATTACATTCCTCTCCGTACAGCAACATTCCATTCCTCTCCTCTCCTATCCATTCCACTGCATTCCATTCATTACATTCCTCTCCATTCCATTCCACTCCACTCCATTCCATTGCACACCAGTCCTTTCCATTCAGTTCCACTCCATTGCATTCCATCTCATTGCATTCCAATCCTCTCTATTCCATTCCCTTCCATTTTATTCCATTCTTCTCTATACCAATCTATTCCATTCCTCTCCTTCCATTCCATCCCATCCCATTCCATTCCATTCCATTCCATTCGTCTCCATTCCGTTCCATTCCATTCTACTCGTGTCCATTCCTCTTGTTCCATTCCACTCCTTGTTATTCTATTCTACTCAATTCCTTCCATTCCATTCATCTCCATTACTAAACATTCCTTTCCATTCCACTCCACTGCAGTCCATTCCATTCCATTCCTCTCCACTCCATTCCATTCCATTCCTTTCTAATCTTCTGCACTCCATTATATTCCATTTCATTCCATTCCTCTCCATTCCATTCCATGCCACTCCATTCCATCCCATTCCATTTATATCCATTCCATTCCATTCGTCGCCACTCCGTTCCATTCCATTTCATTCGATTCCATTACATTCCTTTCCACTGCATTCCATTCCTATCCGTTCAGCAACATTCCATTCCTCTCCATTCCATTCCATTCTATTCTATTTCATGCATTACATTCCTCTCCATTCCATTCCACTCCACTCCATTCCATTGCACACCATTCCTTTCCATTCAATTCCACAGCATTGCATCCCATCCCATTGCATTCCAAACCTCTCTATTCCATTCCCTTCCATTTTATTTCATTCCTCTCTATATCAATCTAATCCTTTCCTCTCCTTCCATTTCATTCCATTTCATACCATTCCTCCATTCCATTCCGTGCGACTCCGTTCCATCCCATTCCATTTATATCCATTCCATTGCATTCATTGCCACTCCGTTCCATTCCATTCGATTCTATTCCATTCCTTTCCACTGCATTCCATTCCATTCCTCTCTTTCAACACCATTCCACTCCCCTTCATTCCTCGCCATTCCATTCCATTCCATACATTACACTCCTCTCCATTCAATTCGATTCCTCTCCATTCCATTGCACACTAATCCTTTCCATTCAATTCCACTCCATTGCATTCCATTCCATTGCATCCCATCCCATTGCATTCCAATCCTCTCTATTCCATTCCCTTTCATTTTATTCCATTCCTCTCTATACCCATCTCATCCATTCCTCTTCTTCCATTCCATTCCATTCCATCCCATTCCATTCCATTCTTTTCGTCTCCCTTCGGTTCCATTCCATTCAACTCATCTCCATTCCTCTCCATTTCATTCCACTCCACTCCATTCTATTCCACTCCACTCCTTCCATTCCATTCCTGTCCATTACTTTCCATTCCATTTCATTCCACTCCACTGCAGTCCATTCGATTCCATTCCTCTCCATTCAATTCCATTTCATTCCTCGCACTTACATTCCATTCCTCTCCCTTCCATTCCTCTCTACTCCATTTCATTCCATTTCTTGCCATTCCCTTCGATTGCATTCCTTTCCATTCCACTAGTTTCCATTCCGTTCCACTGCATTCCATTCCATTTCTTTCTCTCCAATCCATGCCATTCCATTCCATTCCACTCAACTCCATTCCATTACTCTCCACACCAATCCATTCCTCTTCATTTCATTCCATCTCATTGCAGTCCACTCCATTCCATTTCATTCTATTCCATTCCTCTCCATTACATTATATGCCATTCCTATCCATTCCTCACTCCATTCCTCTCCATTCCTCTATATTCCATTCCATTACAATCCGTTCCATTCCTTTTCCATTCCAATGCATTCCATTCCATTCCACTGCATTGCATTGCATTTCTTTACATTCATCTTCATTCCACACAATTCCATTCCTCTCAATTCCTCTCCATTCCTCTTCATTCCATTCCATTCCATTACTTTCCTCTCTATTCCATTCCATTCTGCTCCATTCCATTCCTCTCCATTCCTTTCCATTCCATTCTTTTCCAAACCATTCCTTTCCATTCCTTTCTAATCCATTCCTTTCCATTCAATTCCCCTTCATTCCATTCCAGCCCTCTCCATTCCATTCCCTTACTCTCCCTTCCATTCCATTCCTCTCCGTTTCTATCCTCTCCATTCCATTCCGTTCCATTACATACCATTGCATTCCACTCCTCTCCATTCCATTACATTTCATTCGTCTCTATTCCATTCCATTACATCCCATTCAAATCCATTCCATTCCACTCCAATCCATTCAACACCAGCCATTCTATTCCATTCCTCCACATTTCATTCTATTCCATTTCATTCAATTGCATTCCTCTCCATTTATTTCCCTTCCATTCCATTGTTTTACCTTTCATTTCTCTCTATTCCTTTGCTTTCCACTCCATTGCATTTGTTTCCATTCCTCACTATTCTATTCCATTCCATTGCATCCATTCCATTCCATTCCTTTAATCTCCATTCTATTCCACTCCAGTCCATTCAATTGCATTAGATTTCTTTCCATTCATCTCCATTACATTTATTCCATTCCATTTCATTCATCTCCATTCCATTCCTTTCCAGTCCAATACATTACATTCCTCTCCATAGCATTCTATTCCATTCCATACATTTCCAGTCCTCTCCATTCCATTCCATTGCATTCCATTCCATCCCTTTCCACTCCTCTCCATTATATTCCTCTCCATTCCATTGCTATCCATGCCACTCCTTTCCATTCCATTCCATTCCATCCCTCTCCATTGGATTCCATTGCATTGCTCGCAATCCATTCCATTCTTCTCCTTTCATTCCATTGCTCTCCATTCCATTCCATCCTCTCCATTAAAATCCTGTCCAACCATATTCCATTCCAATCCGTGCCATTCCATTCCTCTCTATTCCCATTGATTCCTTGCCATTACGTTCCATCGAATTTTATTTCATTCCATTCATTCCATTCCAACCCATTCCATTCCATTCCGCTCCATTCATTCAAATCCATTACATTCAATTCCAATCAATTCCATTCCATTCCGCAACATCCCATTCCATTCCATTCTATTCACTTCCGTTCCTTTCCATTCCAGTCCTCACTATTCCATTCCATTTCATTTCATTCCATTCCTCTCCATTCCATTCCTCTGTATTCCATTCCACTGCTGTCTATTACATTACATTCCTCCCCATTCCATTTCTCTCCATTAAATTCCAGTACTCTCCATTCAATTCCATTTCTCCCCATTCCATTCTACTCCATTCTATTCCATGCCTCTTCATTCCATACCTCTCCATTCCATTCAATCCATTCCATTCCAATCTATTCCATTCCTCTCCATTATTTTCCATTCATCCCGCTCCACTCCATTGTATTCCATTCCTTTCTATTCCATTCCATTCCTCTCCATTCCATTCCATACCTCTTTATTCCATTCCAATCCATTTCATTCCATTCTACTACATTCCATTCCATTCCATTCCTCTCCATTTGTCTCCATTCCATTACTCTTATCCTTCACCATTCCATTCCATTCCATTCAAAACTCTTCCATTACTCTCGATACTATTCCATTCCATTCCATTCATTTCCATTTCATTCATCTCCATTCCGTTCTGTTCCATTCTATTCTATTGCTGTCCATTACATTCCCTTCCATTACTTTCCATTGCTCTCCATTCCATTCCGTTCTATTACAATGTATTCCATTTAATTCCTCTACATTCCATTCCATTCATCTCCATTCCATTCTTCTCCGCTCAATTCCATTCCATTGGATTCCATTCCATTCTTTTCCATTCCATTTCTTTCCATTATATTCCTTTTCATTCCATTCTATTCCATTCCTTTCTCTTCCCTTACATTCCATTCCATTCCATTCCTCTCCTTTACATTCCACTCCACTCCATTCCATTTGATACCTCTACATTCCATTCCATTCCATTCCATACCTCACCATTCCTTTCCTCTCCATTCCATTCTATTCCTATCTAATTCTCTCTTTTCCATTATACTTCATTTCATTCCATTCCTCTCCATTCCATTCCCTGCCACTCCATTCCATCCCATTTCATTTATATCCGTTCCATTCCATTCCTCGCCACTCCATTCCGTTCCATTCTATTCAATTCCATTTCATTCCTTTCCACTCCATTCCATTCCATTCCATTCCTCTCCATTCAGCACCATTCCATTCCTCTCCATTTCTCTCCATTCCGTTCTATTCATTCCATTCCTCTCCATTCCTTTCCACTCCCCTCCATTCTATTGCACACCATTTCTCTCCATTCAATTCCACTTCACTGCATTCCATCCCATTGCATTCCAATCCTCTCTATCCCATTCCCTTCCACTTTATTCCATTCCTCTCTATACCAATCTATTCCATTCCTCTCCTTCCATTCCATCACTTTCTATTCCATTCCATTCCTCTCCATTGCGTTCCATTCTATTCCACTCGTCTCCATTCCTCTCCATTCCATTCCACTCAACTCCATTCTCTTCCACTCCATTCCTCCAATTCCATTCCTCTCCATTACTAACCACTCCATTCCATTCCACTCCACTGCGGTCCATTCCATTCCATTCCTTTCTAATCCTCTCGACTCCATTATATTCCATGTCATTCCATTCCTATCCATTCCATTCCGTGCCACCCCATTCCATCCCATTCCATTAATATCCACTCCATTCCATTCATTGCCATTCCGTTCCATTCTATTCCATTCGATACATTCCATTCCTTTTCACTGCATTCCATTCCATTCCATTCCTCTCCGTTCAACACCATTCCATTCCTCTTCATTCCTCTCCATTCCATTCCATTCCATTCCATTCATTACATTCCTCTCCATTGCATTCCACTCAACTCCACTCCATTGCACACCATTCCTTTCCAACCAATTCCACTCCATTGCATTCCATACCATTGCATTCCAATCCTCTCTATTCCACTCCCTTCCATTTTATTCCATTCGTCTCTATACCAATCTATTCCATTCCTCTCCTTCCATTCCATTCCATTCGTCTCCCTTCGGTTCAATTCCATTCCACTTGTCTCCATTCCTCTTATTCCATTCCACTCCACTCCATTCTATTCCACTCCATTCCTTCTATTCCATTCCTCTCCATTACTTTCCATTCCATTCCATTTCACTCCACTGCATCCATTTCATTCCATTCCTCTCCCTTCAATTCCATTCCTCGCCCTTGTATTCAATTCTGTTCCATTCCTCTCCCTTCCATTCCTCTCTACTCCATTTCATTCCATTTCTTGCCATTCCATTCGATTACATTCCATTCCACTCCACTCCATTCCCTTCCACTCCATTCCATTCCATTTTTTTCCTCTCCATTCCATGTCATTCCATTCCATTCCACACAACTCCATTCCATTACTGTTCACACCAATCCATTCCTCTTCATTCCATTCCATCTCATTGCATTCCACTCCATTCCATTTCACTCTATTTCATCCCTCTCCATTCCATTCCATTCTATTCCTCTCCATTCCTCACTCCATTCGTCTCCATTCCTCTATATTCCATTACATTCGATTCCAATGCGTTCCGTTCCTTTTCCATTCCACTGCATTACATTCCATGCCATCCATTACATTGTATTTCTTTACATTCAACTTCATTCCACACAATTCCATTCCTCTCAATTCCTCTTCATTCCATTCCATTCCATTCCATTACTTTCGTCTCAATTCCATTCCATTCAATTCCATTCCATTCCTTTCCATTACCTTCCTTTCCATTACATTCCTTTCCATTCAATTCCTCTTCAATCCATTTCAGCCCTCTCCATTCCATTCCATTTCTCTCCTTTCCCTTCC
This sequence comes from Carlito syrichta, assembly GCF_000164805.1. NCBI lineage: Eukaryota > Metazoa > Chordata > Mammalia > Primates > Tarsiidae > Carlito > Carlito syrichta. Next base: position 28,317 of record NW_007253045.1, read on the forward strand.
ATTCCTCTCTATTCCTATCCTCTCCATTCCATTCCATTCCATTCCATACCATTTCATTCCACTCCTCTCCATTCCATTCCATTTCATTCTTCTTTATTCCATTCCATTACATTCCATTCAAATCCATTCCATTCCACTCCAAACCATTCAATACCATCCATTCTGTTCCATTCCTCCACATTCCATTCCATTCCAGTACATTTCTCTCCATTTCTTTCCCTTTCATTCCATTGTTTTACGTTTCTTTCTTCTCTATTCCTTTGCATTCCACTCCATTGAATTTTTTTCCATTCCTCACTATTCTATTCCATTCCATTCCATCCATTCCATTCCATTCCTTTAATCTCCATTCTATTCCCCTCCAATCCATTCAATTGAATTAGATTTCTTTCCATTCGTCTCCATTCCATTTACTCCATTCCATTTCATTCATCTCCATTCCATTCCTTTCCAGTCCAATACATTACATTCCTTTCCATAACATTCAATTCCATCCCCTACATTTTCAGACCTCTCCATTCCATTCCATTCCATTCCATCCCTTTCCACTCCTCTCCGTTCTATTCCTCTCCATTCCATTCCTATCCATACCACTTCTTTCCATTCCATTCCAATCCATTCCTCTCCATTCGATTCCATTCCATTGCTCTGCAATCCAACCCATTCCTCTCCTTTCATTCCATTGCTCTCCATTCCATTCCTCTCCATTACATTCCTGTCCAACCATATTCCATTCCATTCCATGCCATTCCATTACTCTATATTCCATTCCATTCCTTGCCATTCCATTCCATTCCATTTTATTCAATTCCATTCACTTCATTCCATTCCATTCCATTCCTCTCAATTGATTCAAATCCATTTCCTTCAATTCCAATCCATTCCATTCCATTCCTCAACATCCCATTCCACTCCACTCTATTCACTTCCGTTCCATTCCATTCCAATGCTCTCCATTCCATTGCATTCCATTTCTTTCCTTTCCTCTCCATTCCTTTCCATTGCATTCCTCTGGATTCCATTCCACTGCTATCTATTACATTCCATTCCTCCCTATTCCATTCCTCTCCATTCAATTCCATTCCTTTCCATTCCATTCCATTTCTCCCCATTGCATTCTACTCCGTTCTATTCCATCCCTCTCCATTCCATTCCTCTCCATTCCATTCATTTAATTCCATTCCATTCTATTCCATTCCTCTCCATTATTTTCCATTCCATCCCGTTCCACTCCATTGCATTCCATTCCTCTCTATTCCATTCCATTCATCTCCAATGCATTCCATACCTCCTCATTCCATTCCAATCCATTTCATTCCATTCCACACCATTCCTTTCTATTCCATTCCTCTCCATTTGTCTCCATTCCATTCCTCTTATACCTCACCATTCCATTCCATTCCTCTTATCACTCACCATTTCATTCTATTACATTCATTTCCATTCCATTTCACTCCATTCCAGTCCTCTCCATTCCATTCCATTCCATTCAAATCTCTTCCATTACTCTCATACTATTCCATTCCATTCCATTCATTTCCATTCCATTCCTCTCCATTCAGTTCTATTCCTTTCGATTCTATTGCTGTCCATTCCATTCCATTCTATTTCTTTCCATTGCTCTCCATTCCATTCCTTTCTATTACTGTGTATTCCATTTCATTCCTCTACATTCCACTCCATTGAACTCCATTCAATTCTTCTCCATTCAATTCCATTCCATTGGATTCCAACCCATTTTTCTCCATTCCAATTCTCTCCATTATATTTCATTTCATTTCATTCTATTCCATTCTTTCTATTCCATTCCATTCCATTCCTCTCCTTTCCATTCCACTCCACTCCATTCCATTTTATACCTCTCCATTCCATTCCATTCCATACCATACCTCTCCATTCCATTCCTCTCCATTCCATTCCGTGCCACTCCTTTCCATCCCATTCCATTTATATCCATTACATTCCATTCCTCGCTACTCCGTTCCATTCCATTCCACTCCATTCCATTCCATTCCTCTCCATTCAACACCATTCTATTCCTCTCCATTTCTCTCCATTTCATTCTATTCATTCCATTCCTCTCCATTCCATTCCACTCCACTCCTTTCCATTGCACACCCTTTCTTTCCATTCATTTCCATTCCTTGCATCACATCCCATTGCATTCCAATCCTCTCTATTCCATTCCCATCCATTTTATTCGATTCCTCTCTATACCAATCTATTCCATTCCTCTCCTTCCATTCCATCCCATTCCCTTCCATTCATCTTCATTCTGTTCCATTCTATTCCACTCGTCTCCATTCCTCTCCATTCCATTCACTCCACTCCATTCTATTCCTCTCCATTCCTTCCATTCCATTCCTCTCCTTTACTAACCATTCGTTTCCATTCCACTCCACTGCAGTCCATTCCATTCCATTCCTCTCCATTCCATTCCATTCCTTTCTAATCCTCTGCCCTCCTTTATATTCCATTTTATTTTATTCCTCTCCATTCCAAATCATGCCACTCCATTACATCCCATTCCATTTATATCCATTCCATTCCATTCATCACCATTCTGTTCCATTCCATTCCAATCGATTCCTTTACATTCCTTTTCACTGCACTCCCTTCCATTCCATTTGTCTCCGTTCAGCAACATTTCATTCCTCTCCATTATTCTCCATTCTATTCCTTTCCATTTTATTCTATTCATTACATTCCTCTCCATTCCCTTCCACTCCACTCCATTCCATTGCACACCATTCATTTCCATTCAATTCCACTCCATTGCATTCCATCCCATTGCATTCCAATCCTCTCTATTCCACTCATTTCCATTTTATTCCATTCCTCTCTATACCAATCTATTCCACTTCTCTCCTTCTGTCGGTGACCAGCACTGACCAAGGGTGGGTTAGGACCTGCACCGGAGAATCAGAAGACGACGAGAAGAGACCACTCGGAGGCAGTTCTTCTGGGAACAGTCTGATCAGGACTGAAGCCAATTTTATTCAATCCTTTTCCAACTTATATACCATTTTCTATACCCTCCAGCAGTGTTATAATCACTTGCTGGCAGCGTACAAGTTCTGTGCTTTACAAACCATGCATCACAAGACCATCTCGAGACTTGCAAGTTTCGAGCAAAGAACTCAAACTCCATGATGACTTAAGTGCTTCACAAAACTCACATCAAGGTCACAGGTGCATAAATTCAATTGTTCAAAATGTCTTCCATAGTGTTCAATAAATCATTCATATTATACTCTTTGTTCTAAACCCTGATTAATACAAAAACTTTCTAAGTTAGCTCTAGGTTCAATCCAAGTTCACTGACTCCTAATATTTTTTAACGGTTGATATTATCAACTTAACACTATAATCTATAAGTTTACTTAAATGACTTAATTTTTATTTTATTCCATTAACCTATTATGACTCAACATAGTGCCCTGTAATTCTATAACAATTAATTCATATCTTATTCCTTACCATGACTTATATGAGTTTCATAAACCTAAACTTTAATTTTTATATGATCTAGTGATTGGGCTTTAACCCAAAACTTAAATCCTTTTTCCAGGTACATTAATACATGGCTACGTGTAAAATTTCCTATTGTTATATTAGAAGCAAAAACAGCACTGTTGGGAAAATTTTGCTATACTAATCAAAGGATCTTAAAATTGGCCTACAGGAATAGGAACTAAAGTCATAATCTGAGAAAAGGAAACTTAAAAGCTT
>NW_007253045.1:32434-48767 GCF_000164805.1 Carlito syrichta
ACCTATGCACACTGGTCACTAATCACGTGCCAATATTATAGGTATAACTGATATCCTATGTCACAGGCGATCTTCCAGATGGACCTTTATAGGCCTCAACCATGTAGCTATAGATGTTGGCTCCCAACATCCTTCCATTCCATTCCATTCCATTCGTGTTCCTTCTGTGCCATTCTATTCCACTCGTCTCCATTCCTCTCTGTTTCATTCCACTCCACTCCATTCTATTCCACTCCATTCCTTCCATTCCTTTCCTCTCCATTACTTTCCATTCCAATCCGTTCCACTCCACTGCAGTCCATTCCATTCCATTCCTCACCCTTACATTACATTCATCTCCCTTCTATTCTTGTCTACTCCATTTCATTCCATTCATTGCCATTCCATTCGATTGCATTCCGTTCCATTCCACTCCAGTCCATTCCATTCCACTCCATTCCATTCAATTCCTTTCCTCTCCATTCCATGCCATTCCATTTCATTCCACACTACTCCATTCCATTACAGTCCTCACTATTCCATTCGTCATCATTCCGTTCCATTCCATAGCATTCCACTCCATTCCATTTCATTCTATTCCATTACTCTCCATTACATTACACTCCTTTCCATTCCATTTCATTCATCTCCAATGCATTCCTTTCCTTTCCAATACATTACACTCCTCACCATATCATTCGATTCCATTCCATTCATTTTCAGTCCTCTCCATTCCATTCAAGTTCACTGCATTCCATTCCATCCCTTTCCATTCTTCGCCATTCTATTCTTCTCCATTCCATTCCTATCCATTCCACTCCTTTCCATTCTATTACATTCCATTCCCCTCCATTCGATTCCACTCCATTGCTCTGCAATGCTTTCCATTCTTCTCCTTTCATTCCATTGCTCTCCATTCCTTTCCATTCCTCTCCATGGCATTCCTCTCCATCCATATTCCATTCCAATCCATATCATTCCATTCCTCTCCATTCCATGCCATTCCATTCCTTTTCATTCAGTTCCATTACATTTGTTTCCATTCCATTCCATTTCATTCACTTTCATTAAATTCCATTCCATTCATTCCATTTGATTTCTTTCCTTTCCGTTCCATTCTTCTCCATTCCATTCTTGTCCATTCCATTCCTCTCCATGCATTCAAATCCATTCCATTCAATTCCAATCCATTCCATTCCTCAACAACTCATTCCATTTCATTCCATTCCTCTCCTTTCCATTCCATTCCATTACTCTGCATTCAATTCCACTGCTACCTATTACATTCTATTCCTCCCCATTCCATTCCTCTCAATTCAATTACATTCCTCTCCATTCCATTCCATATCTCCCCATTCCATTCTAATCCATTTCACTCCATTCCTCTCCATTCCATTCCTCCCCATCCCATTCAATCCATTCCATTCCAATCTATTGCATTCCTCTTGATTATTTTCCATTCCATCCCGTTCCACTCATTACATTCCATTCCTCTTTTCCATTCCAAGCTTCTCCATTCTATTCCATACCTCCTTATTCTATTCCACTCCATTCCATTTGATTCCATTCCATTTCTTCCGACTCCATGCCTCTCCATTTCATTCCATTCCACTGCATTCCATTCCATTCCTCTCCATTCGTCTCCATTACATTCCTCTTATCCCTCATCAATACACTCCTTTCCTCTTTTCACTCACCTTTCCATTCCATTCCATTTCTTTCCTTTCCATTCCATTCCATTCCATTCCATTCCATTCCATTCCATTCCATTCCATTTCATTCCATTCCATTCCATTCCATTCCTTTTCATTCCATTCCCCTCCATTGCATACCATCTCATTACATTCCAATCCCCTCTATTCCATTCCATTCCATTTTATTCCATTGCTCTCTAAACCAATCAATTCCATTCCTCTCTTTCCATTCCATTCCATTCCCTTCCTCTCCATTCCATTCCACTCCACTCCATTCTATTCCACTTTATTTCTTTCATTCCATTCCTCTCCATTACTTTCTATTACATTCCATTCCTCTGCACTACAGTCCATTACATTCCATTTCTCTCCATTCCATTCCATTCCTCGCCCTTACATTCCATTCAGTTCCAATCCTCTCCCTTCTATTCCTCTCTACTCCATTTCATTCCATTCCTTGCCGTTCCGTTCGATTGCATTCCATTCCATTCCACTCCATTCCATTCCATTCCTTTCCTCTCCATTCCATGCCATTCTATTCCATTCTACTCTACTCCTTTCCGTTACTGTCCACACCCTTCCATTCGTCTTCATTCCATTCCATCCCATTACATTCCACTTCATTCCATTTCATTCTATTCCATTCCTCTCCATTCCATTCCATTCCATTCCTCTCCATTCCTCATTCAATTCGTCTCCATTTCTCTATATTCCATGCCATTCCATTCCAATCTTTTCCATTCCTTTTCCATTCCTCTGTATTCCATTCCATTCCACTCCATTACATTGCATTCCTTTACATTCAACTTCATTCCACAGAATTCCATTCCTCTCTATTCCACTCCATTCCTCTTCATTCCATTCCATTCCATTCCTTTACTTTCCTCTCTATTCCATTCCATTTCATTCCATTCCATTCGGCTCCATTCCATTCCTCTCCATTCATTTCCATTCCATTCATTTCCAATCCATTCCTTTCCATTCAATTCCTCTTCATTCTATTCCAGTCCTCTCCTTTCCATTCCAATTCTCTCCTTTCCATTATATACCTTTACATTCCTATCCTCTCCATTCCATTCCGTTCCACTACATACCATTGCATTCCATTCCTCTCCATTCAATTCCATTACATTCCACTCCAATCAATTCAATACCATCCATTCTATTCCATTCGTCCCATTCCATTCCATTCCATTGCAATCCATTACATTCCTCTCCATTCCTTTCCCTTCTGTTCCATTCTTTTTCGTTTCATTCCTCTGTATTCCTTTGCATTCCACTCCATTGCATTTATTTCCATTGCTCACCATTATTTTTCATTCCATTGCATCCAATCCATTCTATTCCTTTCATCTCCATTCTATTCCACTCCAATCCAATCAATTGCACTAGATTTCTTTCCATTCCTCTCCATTCCATTACATTCCTTTCCATTCCATTTAATTCCATTCCATTTCATTTATTTCCATCCCATTCCTTTCCTTTCCAATACATTACATTCCTCTCCATATCATTCGATTCCATTCCATTCATTTTCAGTCCTCTCTATTCCATTCCATTAAATTCCATTGCAACCCATTCCATCCCTTTCCATTCCTTGCCATTCTATTCCTCTCCATTTCATTTCTATCCATTCCACTCCTTTTCATTCTATTCCATTCCATTCCTCTCCATTCGATTTCATTCCAATGCTCTGCAATGCATTCCATTCCTCTCCTTTCATTCCATTGCTCTCCATTCCATTCCATTCTTCTCCATTCCTCTCCATCCATATTCCATTCCAATCCATGCCATTCCATTTCTCTCCATTCCATTCCTTGTCATTCAGTTCCATTACATTTCATTCGATTCCATTCATTCCATTACATTCCATTCAATTTCTTTAAATTCCATTCCATTCATTCCATTCGATTTCATTCCTTTCCTTTCCATTCTTCCCCATTCCATTCTATTCCATTCCATTCCACTCCTCTCCATTCATTCAAATCCATTGCATTCCATTCCTCAACAACCCATTCCATTCCCCATTCTATTCACTTCCGTTCCATTCCATTCCAATCCTCTCCATTCCATTCCATTCCATTTCATTCCATTCCTCTCCATTCCATTCCATTCCCTTCCTCTGCTTCCATTCCACTGCTATCTATTACATTCCATTCCTCCCCATTTCATTCCTCTCAATTCAAATCCATTCCTCTATATTTCATTCCATTTCTCCCCATTCCCTTCTACTCCATTTCATTCCATTCCTCTCCCTTCCATTCAATCCATTCCATTCCAATCTATTCAATTCCTCTCCATTATTTTCCATTCCATTCGTTCCCCTCCATTACATTCCATTCCTCTCTTTTCCATTCCATTCCTCTCCATTCCATTCTGTACCTCCCCTTTCAATTCCACTCCATTTCATTCCATTCCACTACATTCCATTTCATTCCATGCCATTCCACCCCATTCCATGCCTCTCCTTTTCATTGCATTTGACTCCATTCCATTCCATTCCTCTCCATTCGTCTCCATTCTTCCTCTTTACCCTCATCATTCCATTCCATTTCTATTTTCACTCACCATTCCATTCCATTCCATTCCTTTCCATTCCATTCCATTCCATTTCTCTCCATCCATTCCCGTCCTCTCCATTCCATTCCATTCAATTCTCTTCCATTACTCTCGATACTAGTAGAGTTCATTCAATTTATTTCCATTCCATTCCTCTCCATTCCGTTCCATTCCATTCTATTCTGTTGCTCTCCATTCTATTCCAGTCCATTACTTTCCATTGCTTTCCATTCCATTCCATTCTATTCCAGTCTATTCCGTTTCATTCCTCTACATTCCATTCAATTCATCTCCATTCCATTGTTCTCCGTTCAATTCCACCCCATTGGATTCCATTCCATTCTTCTCCATTCCATTTCTCACCATTATATTCCATTTCTTTCCATTCTATTCCATTTCTCTCTATTCCATTCTATTCCATTCCATTCCTTTCATCTCCTTTCCTTTCCACTCCACTCCATTCCATTTTATTCCTCTACATTCCATTCCATTCTGTTCCATTCCATACCTCTCCATTCCATAACTCTCCATTCAATTCCATTCCATTCCTTTCTAATCCTCTCCACTCGATTATATCCATTTCAATCCATTCCTCTCCATTCCATTCCGTGCCACTCCATTCCATCCCATTCCATTTATATCCATTCCATTCCATTCATCGCTACTCCGTTTCATTCCATTTCATTCGATTCCATTCCATTCCTTTCCACTGCAATCCATTCCATTCCATTCCTCTCCGTTCAACACTATTCCCATTCCTCTCCATTCCTCTCCATTCCTATCCATTCCGTTCCCTTCCATTGCATTCCATTCATTACATTCCTCTCCATTCCATTCCACTCCATTCCATTCCATTGTGCACCATTCCTTTCCATTCAATTCCACTCCATTGCATTCCATCCCATTGCATTCCAATCGTCTCTATTCCATTCCCTTCCATTTTATTCCATTCCTCTCTATACCAATCTATTCCATTCCTCTCCTTCAATTCCATTCCATTCTATTCCATTCCAATTGTATCCCTTCGGTTCCATTCCATTCCACTCGTCTCTATTCCTATCCGTTCCATTCCACTCCACTCCATTCTCTTCCACACCATTCCTTCCATTCCATTCCTCTCCATTACTTTCCGTTCCATTCCATTCCACTTCACTGCGGTTAATTCCATTGCATTCCTCTCCATTCAATTCCATTCTATTCCTCGCCCTTACATTCCATTCGTCTTCCTTCCATTTCTCTCTACTCCATTTCATTCCATTTCTTGCCATTCCTTTCAATTGCATTCCATTCCGTTCCACTCCACTCCATTCCATTCCACTCCATTCCATTCCATTTCTTTCCTCTCCATTCCATGCCATACCATTCCATTCCACTCAACTCCATTCCATACTGTCCACATCAATCCATTCCTCTTCATTCCATTCCTTCCCATTGCATTACACTCCATTCCATTTCATTCTATTCCATTCCTCTCCCATTCCATTCCATTCCATTCCTCTCCATTCCTCACTCCATTCGTCTCCATTCCTCTATATTCCATTCCATTCCAATCCGTTGCATTCCTTTTCCATTCCACTGCATTACATTCCATTCCACTCCATTGCATTGCATTTCGTTACATTCAACTTCATTCCACACAATTCCATTCCTCTCTATACCTCTCCATTCCTCTTCATTCCATTCCATTCCATTCCATTACTTTGCTCTCTATTCCATTCCATTCCGTTCCATTTCATTCCTCTCCATTCCTTTCCATTCCATTCATTTCCAATCCATTCCTTTCCATTCAATTCCTCTTCATGCCATTCCAGCCCTCTCCATTCCATTTTATTTCTCTCCTTTCCATTCCATTCCTCTCCATTCCTATCCTCTCCATTCCATTCCGTTCCAATACATACCATTGCATTCCACTCCTCTCCATTCCATTCCATTTATTTCGTCTGCAATCCATTCCATTCCATTCCAATCAAATCCATTCCATTCCACTCCAATCCATTCAACACCATCCATTCTATTCCATTCCTCCACATTCCATTGCATTCCATGCCATTCCTCTCCCTTTCTTTTCCTTCCATTCCATTCTTTTACATTTCATTCCTCTCTATTCCTTTGCATTCCACTCCATTGCATTTGTTTCCATTCCTCACCATTCTATTCCATTCCATTCATTCCATTCCATTCCTTTCATCTCAATTCTATTCCACTCCTATCCATTCAACTGCATTAGATTTCTTTCCATTCGTCTCCATTCATTCATTCCATTCTTTTTCATTCATTTCCATTCCATTCCTTTCTATTCCAATACATTACATTCCTCTCCATATCATTCAATTCCATTCCATACATTTTCAGTCCTCTCCATTCCCTTCCATTGCATTCCATTTCATCCCTTTACACTCCTCTCCATTCTATTCCTCTCCATTCCATTCCTATTCATTCCACTCCTTTCCATTCCATTCCATTCCATTCCTCTCCATTCGATTCCATTCCATTGCTCTGCAAACCATTCCATTCCTCTCCTTTCATTCCATTGCTCTCCATTCCATTCCATTCCACACAATTACATTCCTGTCCCTCCATATTCCTTTCCAATTTTTGCCATTTCATTCCTCTCCTTTCCTTTCCATTCCTTTCCATTCCGTTCCAATCCATTTTATTCAATTCCATTCATTCCATTCCATTTCCTTTCTTTCCATTCCTCTCCATTCATTCAAATCCATTGCATTCAATTGCAATCCATTCCATTCCATTCCTCAACATCCCATTCCATTCTATTCACTTCTGTTCCTTTCCATTCCAATCCTCTCTATTCTATTCTATTCCATTCCATTCCATTCATCTCCAATCCATTCCATTCCATTCCTCTGCATTCCATTCCACTGCTGTATATTACATTCTATTCCTCCCAATTCCATTCCTCTCCATTCAAATCCATTACTCTCCATTCCATTCCATTTCTCCCCATTCCATTCTACTCCATTTTTTTCCATGCCTCTCCATTACATTCCTCTTCATTGCATTCAATGCATTCCATTCCAATCTATTCCATTCCTCTCCATTATTTTCCATTCCATCCCGTTCCACTCCATTGTATTCTATTCCATTCCTCTCCATTCTATTCCATACCTCCTTATTGCATTTCAATTCATTTCATTCCATTCCACTCCATTCCATTCCATTCCTCTCCATTTGTCTCCATTACATTCCACTTATCCCTCAGCATTCCGTTCCATTCCTCTTATCACTCACCATTCCATTCTATTCCATTCCTTTTCATTCCATTCAATTACATTCCATTCCATTTCACTCCATTCCAGTTCCCTCCATTCCATTCCATTCCGTTCAAATGTTTACCATTGCTCTCAATACTATTCCATTCCATTCCATTCCATTCCATTCATTTCCATTCCATTCATCTGCATTCCATTCTATTCCATTCTATTCTATTGCTGTCCATTCTATTCCATTCCATTACTCTCCATTGCTCTCCATTCCATTCCGTTCTATTACAGTATATTCCATTTCATTCCTCTACATGCCAACCCATTCATCTCCATTCCATTCTTCTCCATTCAATTCCATTCCATTCCATTCCTTTCCATTCCATTCCTTTCCATTCCATTCCCCTCTGTTGCATACCATCTCATTACATTCCAATCCTCTCTATTCCATTCCATTCCATTTTATTCCATTAGTCTAAAGCAATCAATTCCATTCCTCTCCTTCCATTCCATTACATTCCGATCCATTCAATTGCATTCCTCTCCATTCCGTTCCATTCTATTCCATTCTATTAGATTCCTCTCCATTCCTTTCCACTCCACTCCATTCTATTCCACTCCATTCCTTCCATTCCATTCCTCTCCATTCCATTCCATTCCATTCCACTCCACTGCAGTCCATTCCATTCCATTCCTCTCCATGCCATTCCATTCCCTTCCTCGCCCTTACATTCAATTCCCTTCCATTCCTCTCCCTTCTATTCCTCTCTACTCCATTTCATTCCATCCCTTGCCGTTCTGTTCGATTGCATTCCGTTCCATTCCACTCCACTCCATTACGTTCCACTCCATTCCATTCCATTCCTTTCCTCTCCATTCCATGCTATTCTATTCCATTCCACTCTACTCCATTCCATTACTGTCCACACCCTTCCATTCGTCTTCATTGCAGTCTATCCCATTGCATTCCACTTCTATTCATTTCATTCTATTCCATTCCTCTCTATTACAGTACATTCCATTCCTCTCCATTCCTCATTCCAGTCGTCACCATTTCTCAATATTCCATGCCATTCCATTCCAATCTGTTCCATTACTTTTCCATTCCTCAGCATTCCATTCCATTCCACTCCATTACATTGCATTCCTTTACATTCAACTTCGTTCCACTGAATTCCATTCCTCTCTATTCCTTTCCATTCCTCTTCATTCCATTCCATTCCATTACTTTCCTCTCTGTTCAATTCCATTTCATTCCATTCCATTCCACTACATTCCATTCCTCTCCATTCCATTCCTCTCCAATCCATTCCTTTCCATTTCTATCCTTTCCATTCAGTTCCTCTTCATTCCATTCCAGTCCTCACCATTCCATTCCTTTCCTCTCCTTTCCATTCCATTCCTTTCCATTCCTATCCTCTCCATTTAATTTCGTTCCACTACATCCCATTGCATTCCACTCCTCTCCATTCCATTTCATTTCATTGGTCTCCATTCCAGTCCATTCCGTTCCATCAAATCCATTCCATTCCACTCCAATCCATTCAATATCTTCCATTCTATTCCATTCCTCCCCATTCCATTCAATTGCATTCCATTACTTTCCTCTCCTTTCCTTTCCATTCCGTTCCATTCTTTTACATTTCATTCCTCTCTATTCCTTTGCATTCCACTCCATTGCATTTGTTTCCATTCCTCTCCAATCTATTCCATTTCATTGCATCCATTCCATTCCATTCCTTTCATCTCCATTCTCTTCCACTCCAATCCAATCAATTGAACTAGATTCCCTTCCATTCCTCTCCATTCCATTACACTCCTTTCCATTCCATTTCATTTCATTTATTTCCATTCCATTCCTTTCCTTTCCAATACATTACATTCCTCTCCATATCATTCAATTCCATTCCATTCATTTTCAGTCCTCTCAATTCAATTCCATTCAATTCCATTCCATCCGTTTCCATTCATCGCCATTCTATTCATCTCCATCCATTCCTATCCATTCCACTCCTTTCCATTATATTCCATTCCATTCCTCTCAATTTGATTCCATTCCATTGCTCTGCAATGCATTCGATACCTCTCCATTCATTCGATTGCTCTCCATTCCATTCCATTCCTCTTCATTCCATTCCTCTCCATCCACATTCCATTCCAATCCATGTCATTCCATTCCTCTCCATTCCCTTCCATTCCATTCCTTGTCATTCAGTTCCATTTCATGCCTCTCCATTTCCATTCTATTCCACTCCATTTCATTCCATTCCACTCCATTCCATATCATCCCATTCCATTTCTCCCCATTCCATGCCTCTCCATTTCAATCCTTTCCACTCCATTCCATTCCTCTCCATTGGTCTCCATTCCATTCCTCTTATAAATCATCATTACATTGCCTTCCTCTTTTCACTCACCTTTCCATTCCATTCTATTCCATTCCTCCTCATTCCATTCCATTCCATTGCATTCCATTACATTCCTCTCCATTTCCTTCCCTTCAATTCCTTTCTTTTACATTTCATTCCTCTCTATTCCTTTGCATTCCACTCCATTGCATTTGTTTCCATTTTTCACAATTCTATTCCTTTCCTTTGCATCCATTCCATTCCATTCGTTTAATCTCCATTCTATTCCACTCCAATCCATTCAATTGCATTAGATTTCTTTCCATTCGTCTCCAGTCCATTTATTCCATTCCATTTCATTCATTTACATTCCATTCCTTTCCATTCCTCTCCATTCCATTCAATTCTCTTCCACTCCATTCCATTCCATTCCATTGCTCTGCAATCCATTTCATTCCTCTCCTTTCCATTTCATTGCTCTCCATTCCATTCTATTCCACTCCTTTCCATTCCATTCCACTCCATCAATATTCCATTCAAGTCCATGCCATTCCATTCTTCTCCTTTCCATTCTATTCCACTCCTTGCCATTGCATTCCACTCCATTCCATTCCATTCAACTCCATTCCATTAATTCCATTCCATTTCATTCCTTTCCTCTCCATTTTTCTCCAATCCATTCATTTCTATTCCATTCCATTCCATTCCATTCCATTCCATTCCATTCCTTTCAATTCCATTCCACTCCACTCCGTTTGATTCCACTCCATTCCATTCCTCTTCTTTCCATTTCAATGCTCTCCATTTTAGTCAATTCCGCTCAATTCAATTCAATTCCTCTCCATTCATATTGCATTCCACTCCATGCCATTCCATTCCTCTCCATCCATTCCATTCCATTCCTTGACATTCCATTCCATTCCAATCTTAAACATTCCATTCCATTCATTCCATTCATTCCATTGCTTTTATTTCCATTCTTCTCCATTCCATTCTTTTCCATTCCATTCCATTTCTCTCCATTCCATTTCATTCCTCCCCATTCCATTCCATTCCAATGCATTCCATTCCACTCCATTCCATTCCCTTCAATTCCTCTGCATCCTTCTCCATTCCATTCATCTTATCCCTCTCCATTGTACTCCATAGCATTCCATTCCTTTCCTCTCCTACTAATTCCTCTCCATTCCATTCAATTCCATTCCATTACAATCTGTTCCATTTCTCTCATTCTCTTCCATCCATTCCATTCATTTCTATTCCTTTACTCTCCATTCCGTTCCATTCCATTCTATTCCATTACTCTCCATTCCATTCCATTCCATTCCTTTCCTTTGCACTTCATTCCATTCCTTTCCATTCCATTCTATTCCATTTCATTCCTCTCCATTCCATTCCATTTCATTATTTTCCATTCCATGCCAATTCATTCCATTCCATTCCATTCCACTCCACTCCAATCCATTCCTTTAATTTCCCTTGCTTTCCTCTCCATTTTATTATATCCATTCTATTCCATTTTTCTCCATTCCATTGATTCCATTCCATTCCATTTCTCTACATTCCATTTCCTTCCATTCCATTCTATGCCAATTCATTCCACTCCATAACTTTGCATTTTTCTCTATTCCATTCAATTCCATTTTATTCCTCGCCTTTCTCTTCCATTCTATTCCATCCATTCCATTCCATTCCATTCTATTCCGTTCCATTCATCTCAATACCATTCCTCTCCATTCCATTTTATTCCATTATATTCCATTCCACTCCTCTCCATTCCATTCTTCTCCATTGCATCCATTCCATTACACTCCATTTCATTCCATTCCATTCAATTCCATTCCTATCATTTCTATTCCATTCAATTCCATTCCTATCATTTCTATTCCATTCCATTCCATTCCAACCCACTCCTTTCCATTCCTCTCCATTCCATTCCATTCCATTGCTCTCCATTCCATTCCATTCCATGCCATTGCATTCCTCTGCATTCCATTCCCTTCCATTTAATTCCTTTAGATTTAATACCCACCCATTCCATTCCAATCCATTCCATTCCATTCCTCAACGTTCCGTTCCCGTCCATTGCATTCCATTCCGTATTATTCCATTGCTCTCCATTCCATTTCATTCCAACTCATTCAATTCTATTCCTTTCCACTCCACTCCATTCCATTCCTCTGCATTCCACTCCATTCCATTCCTCTCCATTCCATCAAATTCCATTCCATTCCATTCCACTCTATTCCTTTCCATTCCTCTACATTCCATTCCAATCCTTTCCATTCCATTCTTCCCCATTGCTATTTTTTCCATTCCATTCCATTCCTATCCATTCCATTCCTCTCCAATTCATTCTATTCAATTACTTGCCATTCCGTTCCATTCCTTTCCATTCCTTTCCAAACCACTGAAATCGATTCCATCCCATTCCATTCCTTTCCATTTCATTGCATTCCACTCCATTCCACTCCACTCCACTGCATTCCATTCTTTTCAATTGCATTCCAAACCTCTCCATACCATTCCTTTCCATTTCATTCAACTCCATTCCATTCCATTCGATCCCATTTCATTCCATTCCTCTCCATTCCTTTCCATTCCATTCCTAAACATTCCATTCCATTCTTTCCATTCCATTTCATAGCTTTTCTTTCCATTCTTCTCCATTCCAATCTATTCCATTCCCTTCCATTCTCTTCCATTCCTCTCCATTCCAGTTGATTCCTACCCATTCCATTACACTCCATTGCATTCCATTCCACTCCATTCCATTCTGTTCCTCTCCATTCTTCTCCATTCCATTCATCTTATCCCTATCCATTCTGCTCCATTCCATTAAATTCTACTCCAACCCTTTCCTTTCCATTCCATTCAATTCCTTTTTTCCTTTCCATTCCATTCCATTCTTCTCTATTCCATTCCTCTCCTTTGCATTCCATTCATTCCTAGACAATCCGTTCCATTCCATTCTATTCCATTACTCTCCATTCTATTCCATTCCATTCCAATCCTTTCCATTGTACTCCATTCCCTTATATTCCACTTCATTCCATTCCTCTCCATTCCATTCCGTGCCTCTTCATTCCATCCCATTCCTCTCCAATCATTTCTATTTATATCCATTCCATTCCTCACCACTGTGATCCATTCCATTCCATTAGATTCCATTCCATTCCTTTCCACTCCATTCTATTCCATTCCTCCCCATTCCACACCATTCCATTCCTATCCATTCCATTCCATTCCCTTCCATTCCACTGGATTCCTTTCCACTCCAATCTATTCCATTGCATTCCATTCCTTTCCATTCTATTCCACAGCATTGCATTCCATCCGATTGCATTCCAATCCTCTATATTCCATTCTATTCCATTTTATTTTATTCCTCTCTATACAAATCAATTCCACTCCTCTACTTCCGTTCCATTCCATTCCAATTCTTACCATTCTATTCCATTCCAATTCATTCCATTCCTCACCATTCCATTCCATTTCATTCCTCTCCATTCCACTCCACTTCTATCTTTTACTTTCCATTCCTCCCCAATCCATTCCTCCCCATTAAATTCCATTCCATTCCTCCCCATTACATTCCACTCCATTCCTTTCCATTCCTCTGTCTTCCATTCCTCTCCATTCCATTCAATCCATTCCATTCCAAACTATTCCATTCTTCTCCATTGTTTTCCATTACATCCTGTTCCATCCATTCCATTCCATTGCTCTCCATTCCATTCCATTCCTCTCCATTCAATTCCATTCCTCCCCATTCCTTTCAACTCCATTCCATTCTATTCCACTACATTACATTTCATTCCATTGCATTCCACTTATCTCTCCATTCTAATCCTCTTATCCTTCATCATTCCATTCCATTCCTCTTATCACTCATTATTCTATTGCATTCCAGTCCAGTCCATTCCATTCAAACCTCTTCCATTACTCTCCATATTATTCCATTCCATTCCATTCCATTCTCTTTCTCTCCATTCCGGGCCATTCCATTCCATTCTATTCGATTCCTCTCCATTCCATTTCACTCCACTCAATTCTATTCCACTGCATTCCTTCCATTCCATTCCTCTCCGTTACTTTCCATTCCATTCCATTCCACTCCTCTGCAGTACTTTCCATCCCTTTCCTGTCTATTCCATTCCCCACCCTTACATTCCATTCCGTTCCATTCCTCTCCCTTCCCTTCCTATCTATTCCATTACATTACATTCCTTGCCTTTCCATTCCATTCCATTCCACTCCACTCTATTCATCTCCATTCCATTCCATTGCATTCCTCTCCATTCCACTCAATTCCTCTCCATTCCATTCCTCTCCATTCCATTCCATCCCTCCCCTTTCATTTCCACTCCATTCCATTCCATTCCACTCCATTCCATTCAATTTCATTCTATTCCCTCCATTTGACACCATTTCATTACTTTATCCCTTACCAATCCATTGCATTCCCCTTGTAACTCACCATTCTATTCTATTCCATTCCATTTCATTCCTCTTCATTCCAGTCCTATCCATTCCATTTCAATCAAACCTCTTCCATTACTCTCCATACTATTCCAATCCACTCATTTCCATTCTATTCCTCTCCATTTCGTTCCATTCCATTCTATTCTATTACTCTCCATTCAATTCCATTCCATTGCTTTCCATTGCACTCCATTCCATTCCGTTCCATTCCATTCTATTCCTTTTCATTCCACTCCATTCCATTTCATTCATCTCCATTCCATTCTTCTATGTTCAATTCCATTCCATTCAATTCCGTTCCATTCTTCTCCATTCTTTTCTCTCCATTCTATTCCATTTCATTCCATTCTATTTCATTCCTCTCTATTCCATTCCATTCCATTCCCCTGCTCTCCTTTCCATTCCACTCCACTCCATTCCATTTAATTCCTATCCATTCCATTCCATACCTCTCCATTACATTCCTCTCAATTCCATTCCATTCCTTGCTAAACCTCTCCATTCCATTATATTCTGTTTCATTCCTTTCCTCTCCATTCCATTCGTACCACTCCATTCCGTCCCATTCCTCTCCATTTATTTCCTTTCCTTTTATATTCATTCCATTCCATACATCGCCACTCCATTCCATTCCATTGCATTCGATTCCATTCCATTCCTTTCCACTCCAGTCCATACAGTTCCATTCCTCTCCATTCCACACTATTCAATTCCTTTCGATTCTTCTCAATTTCTTTCCATTCCTATCCATTCCATTCCACTCCATTCCATTTCTTTGCACAACATTACTTTCCATTCCATTCCACTGCATTGCATACCATCTCATTACATTCCAATCCTCTCTATTCCATTCCTTTCCATTGTATTCCATTCCTCTGTATACCAATCAATTCCATTCCTCTCCTTTCTTTCCATTCCATACCATTCCATTCGTCTCCCATCGGTTCCATTCCATTCCACTCATCTCCATTCCACTCCACTCCACTCTATTACACTCCATTCCATCCATTCCATTCCTCTCCATTACTTTCAATTCCATTCCATTCCACTCCACTGCAGTCTATTCCATTCTATTCCTCTCCATTCAATTCCATTCCATTCCTTGCCCTTACATTCCATTCCGTTCCATTCCTCAATTTTCCATTCCTCTCTACTCCATTTCATTCCGTTACTTGCCATTACATTCGACTGCATTCCATTCCATTCCACTCCACTCCATTCAGTTCCTTTCCATTCCATTCCATTTCTTTCCTCTCCATTCCATGTCATTCCATTCCATTCCATTCAACCCCATTCTATTACTGTCCACACCAATCCATTCCTCTTCATTCCATTACATCCCATTGCAATCCACTCCATTCCATTTCATTCTATTCCATTCCTCTCCATTACATTCCTTCCCATTCATCTCCATTCCTCACTCCATTCGTCTCCATTCCTCTATATTCCATTCCATTCCATTCCTTTTCCATTCCACTGCATTCCATTCCATTCCACTCCATTACATTGCATTTCTTTACATTCAACTTCATTCCACACAATTCAATTCCGCTCAATTCCTCTCCATTCCTCTTCATTCCATTCTATTCCATTCCTTTCCTTTCTAATTCATTCCATTCTGCTCCATTCCATTCCTCTCCTTTCCTTTCCATTCCATTAATTTCCATTCAATTCCTCTTCATTCCATTCCAGCCCTCTCCATTCCATTCCATTTCTCTCCTTTCCATTCCATTCCTCTCTATTCCTATCCTCTCCATTCCATTCCGTTCCATTACATACCATTGCATCCCACGCCTCTCCATTCCATTCCATTCCATTTAATTCCATTCCTCTCCATTCCATTCCACTCCACTCCATTCTATTCCACTCCATTCCTTCCATTCCGTTCCTCTCCATTACTTTCCATTCATTTCCACTCCACTGCAGTCCATTCCATTCCATTCCTCTCCATTCAATTCCATTCCATTCCTTTCCCTTACATTCCATCCCGTTCCATTCCTCTCCCTTCCCTTCCTCTCTACTCCATTTCACTGCATTCCTTGCCATT
>NW_007253045.1:49913-179364 GCF_000164805.1 Carlito syrichta
CGTTCGTCTCCATTCCATTTATTCCATTCCATTTCATTCAATTCCATTCCATTCCTTTCCATTCCAATACATTACATTCCTCTCCATTTCATTCAATTCCATTCCATACATTTTCAGTCCTCTCCATTCCATTCCATTGCACTCCATTCCATCCCTTTCCACTCATCTCCATTCTATACCTCTCCATTCCATTCTTATCCATTCCACTTCTTTCCATTCCATCCCATTCCATTCCTCTCCATTTGATTCCATTCCATTGCTCTGCAATCCATTCCAATTCTTTCCTTTCATTCCATTGCTCTCCATTTCATTCCATTATTCTCCATTACATTCCTGTACAACCATATTCCAGTCCAATACATGCCATTCCATTCCTCTCCATTCCTTGCCATTCCGTTCCATTCCATTTTATTGAATTCCATTCATTTCATTCCATTCCGTTCCTCTCCATTCATTCACATCCATAGCATTCAATTCCAATCCATTTCCTTCCATTCCTCTACATCTCATTTCATTCCATTATATTCACTTCCGCCTCTTTCCTTTCCAATTCTCTCTATTCCATTCCATTCCATTTCATTCCATTCCTCTCCATTCCATTCCATTCCATTCCATTCCTCTGCATTCCAATCCGCTGCTATCTATTACATTCCATTCCTCCTCATTCCATTCCTCTCCATTCAATTCCTCTACTCTCCATTCCATTCCATTTCACCCCATTCCATTCTACTCCATTCTATTTCTTGCCACTCTATTCCATTCCTCCTCCATTCCATTCCATCCATTCCATTCCAATCTATTCCATTCCTCTCCATTATTTTCCATTCCAATCCGTTCCACTCCATTGTATTCCATTCCTTACTATTCTATTCCATTCCTCTCCATTCCATTCCATATCTCCTCATTCCTTTCCAATTCAATTCATTCCATTCCTCCCCATTCCTTTCCTCTCAATTCAATTCCAGACCTTTCCATTCCATTCCATTTCTCCCCACTCCATTCTACTCCATTTCATTCCATTCCTCTCCATTCCATTTATCTCCATTCCGTGCAATCCATTACATTCCAATCTATTCCAATCCTCTGCATTATTTTCCATTCCATCCTGTTCCACTCCATTATATTCCATTCCTCTCTTTTCCATTCCTATCTTCTCCATTCCATTCCATACCTCCACAATCTTTTCCACTCCGTTTCTTTCGATTCCACTCCATTCCATTTCATTCCATTCCATTTCTCCCCATTCCATGCCTCTCCATTTCAATCCTTTCCACTCCATTTCATTCCATTCCTCTCCATTGGTCTCCATTCCATTTCTCTTATCCCTCATCATTACATTCCCTTCCTCTTTTCACTCATCTTTCCATTCCATTCCATTCCATTTCCATTCCATTTCCCTCATACCATCTCATTACATTCCAATCCTCTTTATTGCATTCCATTCCTTTTTATTCCTTTACTCTCTAAACCAATGAATTCAATTCCTCTCCTTCCATTCCATTCAATTCATTCCATTTCATTCCATTCCATTCCCTTCCTCTCCATTCCGTTCCATTCTATTTCATTCTATTAGATTCCTCTCCATTCCATTCCACTCCACTCCATGCTATTCCACTCCATTCCTTCCATTCTATTCCTCTCCATTACTTTCCACTCCATTCCACTCCACTGCAATCCATTCCATTCCATTCATCTCCATTCCATGCCATTCATTTCCATTCCTCGCCCTTATATTCCACTCTGTTCCATTCCTCTCCCTTCTATTCCTCTCTACTCCATTTCTTTCCATTCCTTGCCATTCCATTCGATTGCATTCCATTCCATTCCACTCTACTCCATTCCATTCCACTCCATTCCATTCCATTCCTTTCTTCTCCATTCCATGCCATTCTATTCCATTCCACTCTATTCCATTCCATTTTTGTCCACACCCTTCCATTCCTCTTCAATCCATTCCATCCCAATGCATTCCACTCCATTCCATTTCATTCTATTCCATTCCTCTCCATTACATTACATTGCATTTCTCTCCATTCCTCATTCCATTAGTCACCATTTCTCTATATTCCATGCCATTCCATTCCAATATGTTCCATTCCTTTTCCATTCTTCTGCATTCCAGTACATTCCACTCCATTACGTTGCATTCCTTTACATTCAACTTCATTCCACAGAATTCCATTCCTCTATATTCCTCTCCATTCCTCTTCATTCCATTCCATTCCATTCCATTTTATTACTCTCTATTCCATTCCATTCCGCTCCATTCCATTCCTCACCATTCGTTCCATTCCATTCCTTTCGAATCCATTCCTTTCCATTCATTTCCTCTTCATTCCATTCCCGTCCTCTCCATTCCATTCCATTCCTCTCCTTTCCATTCCATTACGTACCATTCTTATCCTCTCCATTCCATTCCATTCCACTACAAACTATTGCATTCCACTCCTCTCCATTTCATTCCATTTCATTGGTCTCCATTCCAGTCCATTCCATTCCATTCAAACCATTCAATTCCACTCCAATCAATTCAAAACCATCTAGTCTATTCCATTCCTCCCCATTGCATTCCATTCTATTGCATTCCATTACATTCCTCTCCATTCCTTTCCCTTCCGTTCCATTCTTTTACATTTCATTCCTCCTCTCTATTCCTATGCATTCCACTCATGGCATTTGTTTCTATTACTCACCATTCTATTCCATTCCATTGCATGTATTCCATTTCATCCCTTTCATCTCCATTCTACTCCACTCCAATCCAATCAGTTTCACTAGATTTTTTTCCATTCCTCTCCATTCCATTACACTCCTTTCCATTCCATTTCATTCCATTCCATTTCATTCATTTCCATTCCATTCCTTTCCTTTCCAATACATTACATTCCTCTCCATATCATTCGACTGCATTCCATTCATTTTCAGTCCACTCCATTCCGTTCCCTTCAATTGCATTGCATTCCATTCCATCCCTTTCCATTCCTCGCCATTCTGTTCCTCTCCATTCCATTTCTATCCATTCCACTCATTTCCATTCTATTCCATTCCATTCCTCTGCATTTGGTTCCATTCCATTGCTCTGCAATGCATTCCATTACTCTCCTTTCATTCCTTTGCTCTCCATTCCATCCCATTCCTCACCATTCCATTCCTCTCCATCCATATTCCATTCCAATCCTTGCCACTCCATTCCTCTCCATTCCATTCCATTCCTTTTCATTCAGTTCCATTCCATTTTATTCCATTCCATTCATTTCATTCTATTCCATTTCATTAAATTCCATTCCATTCATTCCATTCGATTTCAATCCTTTCCTTTCCATTCTTCATCATTCCATTCTATTCCATTCCATTCAATTCCATTCCTCTCCATTCATTCGAATCATTCCATTCAATTCCAATTTATTCCATTCCATTCCTCAACAACTCATTCCATTCCATTCTATTCACTTCCATTCCAATCCTCTCCATTCCATTCTAATTCATTTCAATCCATTCTTCTCTATTCCATTCCATTCCATTCCTCTGCATTACATTCCACTGCTATCTATTATATTCCATTCCTTCCCATTCCATTCCTCTAACTTCAATTTCATTCCTCTCCATTCCATTCCATTTCTCCCCATTCCATTCTACTCCATTTCATTCCATTCCTCTCAATTGCATTTCTCTCCATTCCATTCAATCCATTTATTTCCAATCTATCCGTTTCCTCTCTCCATTATTTTCCATTCAATTCTGTTCCACTCCATTACATTACATTCCTCACTCTTCCATTCTATTCCTCTCCATTCAATTCCGTACCTCCCCAGTCTATCACACTGCATTTCATTCCATACCACTACATTCCATTTCATTCCATTCCATTACTCCCCATTCCATGCCTTTCCATTTCATTCCATTCGATCCATTCCACTGCATTTCTCTCCGTTTGTCTCCATTCCATTCCTCTTATCCCTCATCATTCCATTCCATTTCTCTTTTAACTCACCATTCCATTGCATTCCATCCTTTCCATTCCATTCCATTATATTCCAATCTATTCCATTCCATTTCTCTCCATTCCCATTCTCTCCATTCCATTCCATTCAATTATTTTCCTTTACTCTCGATATTATTCCATTCTATTCCATTCATTTCCATTCCATTACTCTCTATTCCGTTCAGTTAAATTCTATTCTATTGCTCTCAATTCTATTCCATTCCATTACTATCCATTGCTCTCCATTCCATTCCATTCTATTCCTATCTATTCTATTTCATTCCTCTACATTCCATTCCATTCATCTCCATTCCATTCTTCTCCGTTCAAATCCAGCCCATTGTATTCTATTCTATTCTTCTCCATTCCATTTCTCTATATTATATTCCACTCTAATCCATTTCTCTCTATTCCATTCCATTCCATTCCATTCATTTCCATTCCACTCCACTCCATTCCATTTTATTCCTCTCCATTCTATTCCATTCCATACCTCTCAATTCCATTCCTCTCCATTCCATTCCATTTCATTCCTTTCTAATCCTCTCCACTCCATTATATTCCATTTCATTCCATTCCATTCCATTCATGACATTCCTCTCCATTCCATTCCACTCCATTCCATTCCATTGCACACCTTTCTTTTCCATTAAATTTCACTCCATTGCATTCCATCCCATTGCATTCCAATCGTCTCTATTCCATTCCCTTCCATTCCTCTCTTTACCAATATATTCCATTCCTCTCCTTTCATTCCATTCCATTCGTCTCCCTTCAGTTGCATTCCATTCCGCTCGTCTCCATTCCTCTCCATTCCATTCCACTCTACTCCATTCTATTCCACTCCATTCCTTCCATTCCATTCCTCTCCATTACTTTCCATTCATTTCCACTCCACTGCAGTCCATTCCATTCCATTCCTCTCCATTCAATTCCATTCCATTCCTTTCCCTTACATTCCATTCCGTTCCATTCCTCTCCCTTCCCTTCCTCTCTACTCCATTTCACTGCATTCCTTGCCATTCCATTCTATTGTATTCCATTCCATTCCACTCCACTCCATTCCGTTCCAATTCCATTTCTTTCCTCTCCATTCCATGCCATTCCATTACATTCCACTCAACTCCATTCCATTACGGTCCACACCGATCCATTCCTTTTCATTCCATTCCTTCCCATTGCATTCCATTCCTTTCCATTTCATTCTATTCCATTCCTCTACATTCCGTTCCATTCCATTCCTCTCCATTACTCATTCCATTCGTCTCCATTCCTCCATAATCCATTCCATTCCATTCCGTTCAATTCTTTTTCCATTCCACTGCATTCCATTCCATTTCACTCCATTACATTGCATTTCTTTACATTCAACTTCATTCCACACAATTCCATTCATCTCAATTCCTCTCCATTCCTCTTCATTCCATTCCATTCCATTCCATTACTTTCCTCTCTATTCCATTCCACTCTGCTCCTTTTCATTCCTCTCCATTCATTTCCATTCCATTCCTCTCCAAACCATTCCTTTCCATTCAATTCCTCTTCATTCCATTCCAACCCTCTCCATTCCATTCCATTTCTCTCCTTTCCATTCCATTCCTCTCCATTCTTATCCTCTCCATTCCAATCCGTTCCATTACATACCATTGCATTCCACTCCTCTCCATTCCATTCCATTCCATTCCATTCGAATCCATTCCATTGCACTCCAATCCATTCAATACCATCCATTCTATTCCATTCCTCCACATTCCATTCCATTCCAGTGTATTCCATTACATTCCTCTCCATTTCTTTCCCTTCCATTCCATAATTTTACATTTCATTCCTTTCTATTCCTTTGCATTCCACTCCATTGCATTTGTTTCCATTCCTCACCATTCTATTCCATTCCATTCCATCCATTCCATTCCATTCTTTTCATCTCGATTCTATTCCACTCCAATCCATTCAATTGCATTAGATTTCTTTCCGTTCGTCTCCATTCCATTTATTCCATTCCATTTCATTCAATTCCATTCCATTCCTTTCCATTCCAATACATTACATTCCTTTCCATTTCATTCAATTCCATTCCATACATTTTCAGTCCTCTCCATTCCATTCCATTGCACTCCATTCCATCCCTTTCCACTCATCTCCATTCTATACCTCTCCATTCCATTCTTATCCATTCCACTTCTTTCCATTCCATCCATTCCATTCCTCTCCATTTGATTCCATTTCGTTGCTCTGCAATAAATTCCAATTCTTTCCTTTCATTCAATTACTCTCCATTTCATTCCATTATTCTCCATTACATTCCTGTACAACCATATTCCAGTCCAATACATACCATTCCATTCCTCTCCATTCCCTTCCATTCCTTGCCATTCCGTTCCATTCCATTTTATTGAATTCCATTCATTTAATTCCATTCCGTTCCTCTCCATTCATTCACATCCATAGCATTCAATTCCAATCCATTCCCTTCCATTCCTCTACATCCCATTTCATTCCATTCTATTCACTTCCGCCTCTTTCCTTTCCAATTCTCTCTATTCCATTCCATTCCATTTCATTCCATTCCTCTCCATTCCATTCCATTCCTCTGCATTCCAATCCGCTGCTATCTATTACATTCCATTCCTCCTCATTTCATTCCTCTCCATTCAATTCCACTACTCTCCATTCCATTCCATTTCACCCCATTCCATTCTACTCCATTCTATTTCTTGCCTCTCTATTCCATTCCTCTCCATTCCATTCCATCCATTCCATTCCAATCTATTCCATTCCTCTCCATTATTTTCCATTCCATCCCGTTCCACTCCATTGTATTCCATTCCTTACTATTCTATTCCATTCCTCTCCATTCCATTCCATATCTCCTCATTCCTTTCCAATCCAATTCATTCCATTCCTCCCCATTCCATTCCTCTCAATTCAATTCCATTCCTCTCCATTCCATTCCATTTCTCCCCATTCCATTCTACTCCATTTCATTCCATTCCTCTCCTTTCCATTTATCTCCATTCCATGCAATCCATTATATTCCAATCTATTTCAATCCTCTGCATTATTTTCCATTCCTTTCTGTTCCACTCCACTATATTCCATTCCTCTCTTTTCCATTCCTATCTTCTCCATTCCATTCCATACCTCCACAATCTTTTCCACTCCATTTCTTTCAATTCCACTCCATTCCATTTCATTCCATTCCATGCCTCTCCATTTCATTACTTTCCACTCCATTCCATTCCATTCCTCTCCTTTGGTCTCCATTCCATTTTTCTTATCCCTCATCATTACATTCCCTTCCTCTTTTCACTCATCTTTCCATTCCATTCCATTCCATTCCATTGACTTCCATTCCTTTCCATTCCATTCCCCTCATAGCATCTCATTACATTCCAATCTTTTCTATTCCATTACATTTCATTTTATTCCATTACTCTCTAAACCAATCAATTCAATTCCTCTCCTTCCTTTCCATTCCATTCCATTCCTTTCCTCTCCATTCCGTTCCATTGTATTTCATTCTATTTGATTACTCACTATTCCATTCCACTCCATTCCATTCTATTCCACTACATTCCTTCCATTCCATTCCTCTCGGTTACTTTCCATTCCATTCCATTCCACTCCATTCCATTCCATTCCTTTCCTCTCCACTCCATGCCAATTGCTTCCATTCAACTCTACTCCATACCATTACTGTCCACACGCTTCCATTCTTCTTCATTCCATTCCATCCCATTGCATTCCACTCCATTCAATTTCATTCTACTCCATTCCTCTCCATTACATTACATTACATTCCTCTCCAATCCTCTTTCCATTCGTCACCATTTCTCTATATTCTATGCCATTCCATTCCAATCCGTTCCATTCCTTTTCCATTCCTCTGCATTCCATTCCATTCCACTCCATTCCATTGCATTCCTTTACATTCAACTTCATTCCACAGAATTCCATTACTCTCTTTTCTTCTACATTCTTCTTCATTACTTTACATTACTTTCCTCTCTACTCCATTCCATTTCATTCATTCCATTCCGCTCCATTCCATTCCTCACCATTCTTTTCCATTCCATTACTTTCCAATCCATTCTTTTCCATTCAATTCCTCTTCATTCCACTCCAGTCAAATCCATTGCATTCAATTCCTCTCCTTTCCATTCCATTCCTTTCCATTCCTATCCTCTCCATTCCATTCCGGTCCCCTACATACCATTGCATTCCACTCCTCCTCATTCCATTCCATTTCATTGGTCTCCATTCCAGTCCATTCTATTCCATTCAAATACATTCCATTCCTCTCCAATCCATTCAATACCATTCATTCTATTCCATTCCTCTCTATTCCATTCCCTTTCTCCCCATTTCATTCTACTCCATTTCATTCCATTGCTCTCCATTCCATTCCTCTCCATCCCATACAATGCATTCAATTCCAATATATTCGTTTCCTCTAAATTATTATCCATTCCATCCCATTACACTACATTACATTCCACTACTCTCTTTTCCATTCCCTTCCTATCCATTCCATTCCGTACCTCCCCATTCTATTCCACTCCATTTCATTCCATTCCACTACATTCCATTTCATTCCATTCCCTTCCTCCCCATTCCATGCCTCTCCATTTCATTCCATTTGACTCCATTCCATTCCATTCCTCTCCATTTGTCTCTATTCCATTCCTCTTATCACTCATCATTCCATTCCATTTCTCTTTTCACTCACCATTCCATTCCATTCCATTCCAGCCCATTCTATTCCATTCCATTTCTCTCCTTTCCCGTTCTCTACATTCCATTCCATTCAATTCTCTTCCATTACTCTCAATACTATTCCATTCCATTCCATTCATTTCCATTCCATTCCTCTCCATTCTGTTCCATTCCATTCTATTCTGTTGCTCTCCATTCTATTCCGTTCCATTACTTTCCATTGCTCTCCATTCCATTCAGATCTATTCAAATCTATTCCATTTCATTCCTCTACATTCAATTCCATTCTTCTCCATTCAATTCCAGCCCATTGGATTCCATTCCATTCTTCTCCATTCCATTTCTCTCCATTATATTCCATTTCATTCCATTCTATTCCGTTTCTCCCTATTCCATTCCATTCCCTTCCCTTCCATTCCATTCCATTCCATTCCTCTCCTTTCCATTCCACTCCACTCCATTCCATTTTATTCTTCTGCATTCCATTCCATTCTATTCCATACCATACCTCTCCATTCCATTCCTCTCCATTTCATTCCATTCCATTTCTTTCTAATCCTCTCCACTCCTTTATATTCCGTTTCATTCCATTCTTCTCCTTTCCATTCCTTGCCA
Organism: Carlito syrichta; assembly: GCF_000164805.1. NCBI lineage: Eukaryota > Metazoa > Chordata > Mammalia > Primates > Tarsiidae > Carlito > Carlito syrichta. The sequence continues at coordinate 59,227 of NW_007253045.1, forward strand.
CTCCATTCCATCCCATTCCATTTATATCAGTTCCATTCCATTCATCGTCACTCCATTCCATTCCATTCGATTCCATTCCATTCCTTTCCACTGCATTCCATTCCATTCCATTCCTCTCCGTTCAACACCATTCCATTCCTCTCCATTCCATTCAATTCCATTCCGCTCCATTCCATTCATTACATTCCTCTCTATTCCATTCCATTCCAATCCATTCCATTGCACACAATTCCTTTCCATTCAATTCCACTCCATTGCATTCCATACCATTGCATTCCAATCGTTTCTATTCCATTCCCTCCATTTTATTCCATTCCTCTCTATACCAATCTATTCCATTCCTCTCCTTCCATTCCATTCCATTCCATTCATCTCCCTTCGGTTCCATTCCACTTGTCTCCATTCCTCTCCATTCCATTCCACTCCACTCCATTCTATTTCACTCCATTCCTTCCATTCCATTCATCTCCATTGCTTTCCATTCCGTTCCATTCCACTCCACTGCATTCCATTATATTCTATTACTCTCCATTCAATTCCATTACATTCCTCTCCCTTACACTCCATTCCGTTCCATTCCACTCCCTTCCATTCCTCTCTACTCCATTTCATTAGATTCTTTGACATTCTAATCGATTGCATTGCATTCCATTCTACTCCACTCCATTCCCTTTCACTCCATTCCATTCCATATCTTTCCTCTCCATTCCATGCCATTCCATTCCATTCCACTCAACTCCATTCCATTACTGTCCACACCAATCCATTCCTATTTATTCCATTCCATCCCATTGCATTCGACTCCATTCCATTTCAATCTATTCCATTCCTCTCCATTACATTTCATTCGATTCCTCTCCATTCCTCACTACATTCATCTCCATTCCTCTATATTCCATTCCATTCCATTCCTTTCCCATTCCACTGCATTACGTTCCATTCCACTCCATTACATTGCATTTCTTTCCATTCAACTTCATTCCACACAATTCCATTCCTCTCAATTCCTCTCCATTCCTCTTCATTCCATTCCATTGCATTCCATTGTTTTCCTTCTATCCCATTCCATTCCACTCCATTCCATTCATCTCCATCCTTTCCATTGCATTCCTTTCCAATCCATTCCTTTCCATTCAATTCCTCTTCATTACATTCCAGCCCTCTCCATTCCATTCAATTTGTCTCCTTTCCATTCCATTCCTCTTCATTCCTACCATCTCCTTTCCACTCCATTCCATCACACACCATTGCATTCTACTCCTCTCCATTCCATTCCATTCCATTCCATTCCGTTCCAATCCATTCCATTCCACTCCAATCCATTCAATACCATCCATTCTATTTCCTTCCTCCACATTCCATTCCATTACTTTGCATTCCTCTCCATTTCTTTCACTTCCGTTCCATTCTTTTACATTTCATTCATCTCTATTCCTTTGCATTCTTCTCCATTGCATTTGATTCCCATCCTCACCATTCTATTCCATTCCATTCCAACCATTCCATTCCTTTAATTTCCATTCTATTCCCCTCCAATCCATTCAATTGCATTAGATTTCTTTCCATTCGTCTCCATTCCATTTATTCCATTCCGTTTCATTCATCTCCATTCCATTCTTTTCCAGTCCAATACATTACATTCCTCTCCATAACATTCATTTCCATTCCATACATTTTCAGTCCTCCCCATTCCATTCCAATGCATTCCATTCCATCCCTTTCCACTCCTCTCCATTCTATTCCTCTCTATTCCATTCATATCCATTCCACTCCTTTCCATTCCATTCCATTCCATTCATCTCCATTTGATTCCATTGCATTGTTCTTCAATCCAATCCATGTCTATCCTTTCATTCCATTGCTCTCCATTCCATTCCATTCCTCTCCATTACATTCCTGTCCAACTATATTCCATTCCAATCTATGCCATGCCATTCCTCTCCATTCCTTTCCATTCCTTGTCATTCCATTACATTCCATTTTATTCAATTCCATTCGTTCCATTCCAACCCATTCCATTCCATTCCTCTCCATTCATTCAAATTCATTGCATTTAATTCCAATCCATTCCTCAGCATCCCATTCCATTCCATTCTATTCACTTCCGTTCTTTTCCATTCCATTCCTTTTATTCCATTCCATTCCTCCACATTCCATTCCATACCTCCTCATTCCTTTCCAATCCATTTCATTCCATTCCACTGCATTCCATTCCATTATATTCCATTCCTCTCTATTTTTCTCCATTCCATTCCTCTTATCCCTCACCATTCCCTTCCATTCCTCTTATCTCTCACCATTCCATTCTATTCCATTCCTTTCCATTACATTCCATTCAATTTCATTGCATTCCATTTCACTCCATTCCAGTCCTCTCCATTCCATTCCATTCCATTCCATTCAAACTTCCATTACTCTCGATAGTATTCCATTCCATTCCATTCAATTCCATTCCATTCATCTCCATTCCATTCTATTCCATTCTATTCTATTGCTGTCCATTCCATTCTATTCCATAACTTTCCATTGCTCTCCATTTCATTCCATTCTATTACAGTGTATTCCATTTCTTCCATTCTATTCCATTCCTCCACATTCCATTCCATTACTTTGCATTCCATTACATTCCTCTCCATTTCTTTCCCTTCCATTCCATTCTTTTACATTTCATTCTTCTCTAATCTTTTGCATTCCACAACATTGCATTTGTTTCCATTCCTCACTATTCTATTCCATTCCATTCCAACCATTCCATTACATTCCTTTAATCTCCATTCTATTCCACTCCAATCCATTCAATTGCATTAGATTTCTTTCCATTCCTCTCCATTCCATTTATTCCATTCCATTTCATTCATTTCCATTCCTCTCCATTCCATTCCATTCCATTCTATTCTACTTCTTTCCATTCTATTCCATTCCATTCAATTCTTTTCCTCTGCATTCCATTCCATTCCATTGCACTGCAATCCATTTCATTCCTCTCCTTTCCATTTCATGGCTCTCCATTCCATTCTATTCCACTCCTTTCCATTCCATTTCTTTCCATCTATATTCCATTGAAGTCCATGCCATTCAAATCTTCTCCTTTCCATTCCATTCCACTCCTTGCTATTGCATTCCATTTCATTACATTCACTCCATTCTATTACATTCAATTTAACTCGATTCCATTCATTCCAATCAATTTCATTCCTTTTCCTTTCCATTCTTCTCCAATCCGTTCAATTCTATTCCATTCCATTCCATTCCTCTCCATTCATTCAAATCCATTCCATTCAATTGCTATCCATTCCCTTCCATTTATCAACATCCCATTCCACTTCATTCTATTTACTTCCGTTCCATTCCGTTCCAATCCTCTACATTCCATTTCATTCCATTCCTCTCCATTCCATTCCACTGCTATCTATTACATTGCAATCCCACCCCTTCATTTTCTCTCCATTAAATTCCGTTCCTCTCCATTCCATTCCATTCCTCCCAATTCCACTCCATTCCATTCCATTCCATTCCTCTCCTTTTGACTCCTCTCCCTTCCATTCAATCCTTTCCATTCCAATCTATTTCATTCCTCTCCATTATTTTCCATTCCATCCCGTTCCACTCCATTCCATTCCATTACTCCCCATTCCTTTAATTCCTGTCCATTCCATTCGATTTCTCCTGATTACATTCCTTTCCACTCCCTTCCATTCCTTGCCATTACATTCCTTTCCATTTGTCTCCATTCCATTCCTCTTATCCCTCATCATTCCATTCCATTCCTCTTATCACTCAACATTCCATTCCATTCTATTCTATTCCTCTCCATTCTAGTCCTTTCCATTCCATTGCATTCAAACCACTTCTATTATTCTCCATCCTATTCCATTACATTCCATTCCTTTCCATTCCATTCCTTTCCATTCCATTCCATTCCATTCTATTCTGTTACTCTCCATTCCATTCCATTACAATAATTTCCATTGCTCTCCATTCCATTTTGATCTATTACATTCTATTCCATTTCATTCCTCTCCTTTCCATTCCATTCCATTCCATTTCAGTCCTTTCCATTCAATTTCTCTCCTTTCCATTTCACTCCACTCCATTCCATTTAATTTCTCTCCATTCCATTGCATTCCAATCTATCCCTTTCCATTCCGCTTCATTCTATTCCCCTCCATTCCATTCCATTCCTTTAAACTCCATTCCACTCAGCTCCATTCTGTTCCACTCCATTCCATTCCATTCCATTCCTTTCCTCTCCATTCCATGCTATTCTATTCCATTCCACTCTACTCCATTCCATTACTGTCCACACCCTCCATTCGTCTTCATTCCATTTCATCCCAATGCATGCCACTCCATTCCATTTCATTCTATTCTATTCTTCTCCATTACATTACATTACATTCCTCTCCATTCCTCATTCCATTCGTCTCCATTTCTGTATATTCCATGTCATTCCATTCCAATTCCTTCCATTCCTTTTCCATTCTTCTGCATTCCATTACATTCCACTCCATTACGTTGCATTCCTTTGCATTCAACTTCATTCCACAGAATTCCATTCCTCTCTATTCCTCTCCATTCCTCTTCACTCCATTCCATTTCATTATATTCCTCTCTATTCCATTCCATTTCATTCCCTTTCATTCTGCTCCATTCCATTCCTCTCCATTCCTTTATATTCCATTCCTTTCCAATCCATTCTATTCCTCTTCATTCCATTCTAGTCCTCTCCATTCCATTCCATGTCTCTCCTTTCCATTCCATTCCTTTCCATTCCTTTCCTCCCCCTCCCATTCCGTTCCACTACATACCATTGCATTCCACTCTTCTCCATTCCATTCGATTTCATTGGTTTCCATTCCAGTCCATTCCATTCCACTCCAACCCATTCAGTACAATCCATTCTATTCCATTGCTCCCCATTGCATTCCATTTCATTGCATTCCATTACATTCCTCTCCATTCCTTTTCCTTCCGTTCCATTCTTTTGCCTTTCATTCCTCTGTATTCCTTTACATTCCACTCCATTGCATTTGTTTCCATTCCTCACCATTCTATTCCAGGCAATTGCATGCATTCCATTTCATTCCTTTCATTTCTATTCTATTCCACTCCAATCCAATCAATTGCACTAGATTTCTTTCCATTCCTCTCCATTCCATTACACTGCTTTCCATTCCATTTCATTCCATTCCATTTCATTCATTTCCATTCCATTCCTTTCCTTTCCAATACATTACATTCCTCTTTATATCATTCGATTCCATTCCATTCATTTTCAGTCCTCTCCATTCCACTCCCTTCAATTCCATTGCATTCCATTCCATGCCTTTCCATTCCTCCCAATTCTGTTCCTCTCCATTCCATTTCTCTCCGTTCCACTCATTTCCATTCTATTCTATTCCATTCCTCTGCATTTGATTCCATTCCATTGCTCTGCAAGGCATTCCATTACTCTTCTTTTATTCCTTTGCTCTCCATTCCATTCCATTCCTCTCCATTCCATTCCTCTCCATCCATATACCATTCCAGTCCATGTCATTCCATTCCTCTCCATTCCATTCCATTCCTTGTCATTCAGTTCCATTATATTTTATTTCATTCCATTCAATTTCATTAAAATCCATTCCATTCATTCCATTTGATTTCATTCCTTCCTTTCCATTCTTTTCCATTTCACTTTGTTCCATTCCATTCAATTCCATTACTACCCATTCATTCAAATCCATTCCATTCAATTCCAATCCATTCCATTTCATTCCTCAACAACCCATTCCATTCCATTCTACTCACTTCCGTTCTATTCCATTCCAATCCTCTCCATTCCATTCCATTCCATTTCATCCATTCCTCTCTTTTCCATTCCATTCCATTCCTTTGCATTCCACTCCACTGCTATCTATTACATTCCATTCCTCCCCTTTCCATTCCTCTCAATTCAATTCCATTCCTCTCCATTCCATTCCATTTCTCCCCATTCCATTCTACGCCATTTCATTCCTTTCCTCTCCATTCCATTCCTCTCCATTCCATTCAATCCATTCCATTCCAATCTATTCCATTCCTCTCCATTATTTTCCATTTCATCTCACTTTACTCCATTCCATTCCATTCCTCTCTTTTCCATTCCAATCTTCTACATTCCATTCCATACCTCCCCATTCTATTCCTCCATTTCATTCCATTCCACTCCATTCCATATCATTCCGTTCCTTTTCTCCCCATTTCATGCCTCTCCATTTCATTCCATTCCACTCCATTCCATTCCATTGCTCTCCATTTGTCTCCATTCCATTCCTCTTATCGCTCATCATTACATTCCCATCCTCTTTTCACTCACTTTCCATTCTATTCCCTTCCTTTCCATTCCATTCCCCTCCATTGCATACCATCTCATTACATTGCAATCCTCTCTCTTCCATTCCATTTTATTCCATTACTCTCTAATCCAATCAATTCAATTCCTCTCCTTCCATTCCATTCCATTCCTTTCCTCTCCATTCCATTCTATTTCTTTCTATTAGATTACTCTCCATTCCATTCCACTCCACTCCATTCTATTCCACTACATTCCTTCCGTTCCATTCCTCTCCATTACTTTCCATTCCATTCCCTTCCACTCCACTGCAGTCCATTCCATTCCATTCCTCTCCATTCCATTCCCTTCCATTCAATTCCTCGCCCTTACATTCCATTCTGTTCCATTCCTATCCCTTCTATTCCTCTCTACTCCATTTCATTCCATTCCTTGCCGTTCGGTTTGATTGCCTTCCGTTCCATTCCACTCCACTCCATTCTGTACCACTCCATTCCATTCCATTCCTTTTCTCTTCATTCCATGCCATTCTATTCCATTCCACTCTACTCCACTCCATTACTGTCCACACGCTTCCATTCATCTTCATTCCATTCCATCCCATTGCATTACACTCCATTCGATTTCCTTCTATTCCATTCCTCTCCATTGCATTACATTACATTCCTCTCCATTCCTCATTCCATTCGTCAACATTTCTCTATATTCCATGCCATTCCATTCCAACCCGTTCCATTCCTTTTCCATTTCTCGGCATTTCATTCCATTCCACTCCATTACATTGCACTCCTTTGCATTCAACTTCATTCCACAGAATTCCATTTCTCTCTATTCCTCTCCATTCTTCTTCATTCCATTCCATTCCTTTATATTACTTTCCTCTCCATTCCATTCCATTTCATTCCATTCCATTCCGCTCCATTCCATTCCATTCCTTTCCAATCCATTCCTTTCCATTCAATTCCTCTTCATTCCATTCCCGCCCTCTCCATTCGATTCCATTCCTCTCCTTTCCATTCCATTCCTTTCCATTCCTATCCTCTCCATTCCATTCCTTTCCATTCCACTACATACAATTGCATTCCACTCCTCTCCATTTCATTCCATTTCATTGGTCTCCATTCCAGTCCATTCCATTCCATTCAATTCCAATCCAATCCATTCAATACCATCCATTCTATTCCATTCCTCCCCATTCCATTCCATTCTATTACATTCCATTACATTTCTCTCCATTCCTTTCCCTTCCGTTCCATTCTTTTACATTTCATTCCTCTCCATTCCTATGCATTCCACTCCATTGCATTTGTTTCAATTCCTCACCATTCTATTCCATTCCATTGCATGCATTCCATTTCATTCCTTTCATCTCCATTCTACTCCACTCCAATCCAGTCAATTTCACTAGATTTTTTTCCATTCCTCTCCATTCCATTACACTCCTTTCAATTCCATTTCATTCCATTCCATTTCTTTCATTTCCATTCCATTCCTTTCCTTTCCAATACATTACATTCCTCTCCATATCATTCGACTCCATTCCATTCATTTTCAGTCCACTCCATTCTGTTCCATTCAATTCCATTGCATTCCATTCTATCCCTTTCCATTCCTCGCCATTCTGTTCCTCTCCATTCCATTTCTATCCATTCCACTCCTTTCCATTACTCTCCATTCGATTCCATTTCATTGCACTGCAATGAATTCCATTCCTCTCCTTTCATTCCATTGCTCTCCATTCCATCCCATTCCTCTACATTCCATTCCTCTCCATCCATATTCCATTCCAATACATGCCACTCCATTCCTCTCCATTCCATTTCATTCCATTTCTTTTCATTCAGTTCCATTACATTTTATTCCATTCCATTCATTCCATTCTATTCCATTTCATTAAATTCCATTCCATTCATTCCATTCGATTTCATTCCTTTCCTTTCCATTCTTCATCATTCCATTCTATTCCATTCCATTCAATTCCATTCCTCTCCATTCATTCAAATCTATTCCATTCAACTCCAATTTATTCCATTCCATTCCTCAACAACCCATTCCATTCCATTCTATTCACTTCCGTTCCATTCCATTCCAATCCTCTCCATTCCAATCTATTCATTTCAATCCATTCCTCTCCATTCCATTCCATTCCTCTGCATTACATTCCACTGCTATCTATTATATTCCATTCCTTCCCATTCCATTCCTCTAACTTCAATTTCATTCCTCTCCATTCCATTCCATTTCTCCCCATTCCATTCTACTCCATTTCATTCCATTCCTCTCCATTCCATTCAATCCATTTAATTCCAATCTATCCGTTTCCTCTCCATTATTTTCCATCCCATCCTGTTCCACTCCGTTACATTCCATTCCTCTCTTTTCCATTCTATTTCTCTCCATTCAATTTCGTACCTCCCCAGTCTATTACACAGCATTTCATTTCATACCACTACATTCCATTCCAGCACTCCCCATTCCATGCGTCTCCATTTCATTCCATTCGACTCCATTCCATTGCATATCTCTCCATTTGTCTCCATTCCATTCCTCTTATCCCTCATCATTCCTTTCCATTTCTCTTTTAACTCACCATTCCATTGCATTCCATCTTTTCCATTCCATTCCATTATATTCCATTTTATTCCATTCCATTTCTATCTATTCCCATCCTTTCCATTTCATTCCATTCAATTCTCTTCCATTACTCTCGATACTATTCCATTCCATTGCATTCATTTCCATTCCATTACTCTCCATTCCGTTCCGTTCCATTCTATTCTGTTGCTCTCCATTCTATTCCATTCCATTACTTTCCATTGCTCTCCTTTCCATTCCGTTCTATTCCAGTCTATTCTATTTCATTCCTCTACATTCCATTCCATTCATCTTCATTCCATTCTTCTCAGTTCAAATCCAGCCCATTAGATTCTATTCCATTCTTCTCCATTCCATTTCTCTCCATTATATTACACTTCATTCCATTCTAATCCATTTCTCTCTATTCCATTCCATTCCATTCCATTCATTTCCATACCACTTCACTTCATTCCATTTTATTCCTCTCCATTCTATTCCATTCTATTCCATTCCATACCACTCAATTCCGTTCCTTTCCATTCCATTCCTTTCTAATTATCTCTACTCGGTGATATTCCATTTCATTCCATTCCATCCCATTCATGACATTCCTCTCCATTCCATTCCACTCCATTCCATTCCATTGCACACCTTTCTTTCCATTAAATTCCACTCCTTTGCATTCCATCCCAATGCATTCCAGTCGTCTCTATTCCATTCCCTTCCATTTTATTCCATTCCTCTCTATACCAATCTATTCCATTCCTCTCCTTCCATTCCATTCCATTCCATTCCTTTCCATTCCAATACATTACTTTCCTCTCCATATAATTCAATTCCATTCTATACATTTTCAGTCCTCTCCATTCCATTCCATTGCATTCCTTTCCATCCCTTTCCACTCCTCTCCATTCTATACCTCTCCATTCCATTCCTATCCATTCCTCTTCTTTCCATTCCATTCCTCTCCATTTGATTCCATTCCATTGCTCTGTAATCCATTCCAATTCTTTCCTTTCATTCCATTGCTCTCCATTTCATTCCATTCCTCTCCATTATATTCCTGTACAACCATATTTCAGTCCAATACATACCATTCCATTCCTCTCCATTCCCTTCCATTCCTTGCCATTCCATTCCTTTCCATTTTATTGAATTCCATTCATTCCATTCCATTCCGTTCCTCTCCATTCATTCAAATCCATTGCATTCAATTCCAATCCATTCCCTTCCATTTCTCTACATCCCATTCCATTCCATTCTATTCACTTCCGCTCCTTTTCTTTCCAATCCTCTCTATTCCATTCCATTCCATTTCATTCCATTCCTCTCCATTCCATTCCATTCCATTCCATTCCTCTGCATTCCATTCTGCTGCTATCTATTGCATTCCATTCCTCCTCATTCCATTCCTCTCCATTCAATTCATTTACTCTCCATTCCATTCCATTTCACTCCATTCTATTATGCTCTATTCTATTTCTTGCCTCTCCATTCCATTCCTCTCCATTCCTTTCCATCCATTCCATTCCAGTCTATTCCATTCCTCTCCATTATTTTCCATTCCATCCCGTTCCACTCCATTGTATTCCATTACTTTCTATTCTATTTATTTCCTCTCCATTCTTTCTATACCTCCAAATTCCTTTCCAATCCAATGCATTCCATTCTTCGCTATTCCATTCCTCTCAATTCAATTCCATTCCTCTCCATTCCATTCCATTTCTCCCCATTCCATTCTACTCCATTTCATTCCATTCTTCTCCATTGCATGCAATCAATTACATTCCAATCTATTCCATTCCTCTCCATTATTTTTCATTCCATCCTGTTCCATTCCATTTCATTCCATTCCTCTCTTCTCCATTCCTATCTTCTCCATTCCATTCCATACCTCCACAATCTATTCCACTCCATTTCGTTCGATTCCACTCCATTCCATTTCATTCTATTCCATTTCTCCCCATTCCATGCCTCTTCATTTCATTCCTTTCCACTCCATTCCATTCCATTCCTCTCCATTGGTCTCCATTCCATTCCTCTTATCCCTCATAATACATTCCCTTCCTCTTTTCACTCACCTTTCCATTCCATTCCATTCACTTCCATTCCTTTCCATTCCCTTCCCCTTATACCATCTCATTACATTCCAATCCTCTCTATTCCATTCCATTTCATTTTATTTCTTTACTCTCTAAACCAATCAATTCCTTTCCTCTCCTTCCATTCCATTCCATTCCATTCCATTCCATTCCATTCCATTCCATTCCATTCCCTTCCTCTCCATTCCGTTCCATTCTATTTCATTCTATTCGATTACTCACCATTCCATTCCACTCCATTCCATTCTATTCCACTACATTCCTTCCATTCTATTCCTCTCTGTTACTTTCCATTCCATTCCATTCCACTTCAATGCAGTCCATTCCATTCCATTCCTCTCCATTCCATTCCATTCCATTCCTCGCCACACATTCCATTCCTCTCCCTTCTATGCCTCTCTACTCCATTTCATTCCGTTCCTTGCCGTTCCGTCGATTGCATTCCATTCCATTCCACTCCAAACCATTCCGTTCCACTCCATTCCATTCCATTCCTGTCCTCTCCATTCAATGCCATTCTATTCCTTTCCACTCTATTCCATACCATTACTGTCCACACGCTTCCATTCGTCGTCATCCATTCCATCCCATTGCATTCCACTCCATTCAATTTCATTCTATTCCATTCTTCTCCGTTACATTACATTACATTCCTCTCCATTCCTCATTCCATTCGTCACCATTTCTCTATATTCCATGCCATTCCATTCCAATCCGTTCAATTCCTTTTCCATTCCTCTGCATTCCATTCCATTCCACTCCATTCCATTGCAGTCCTTTACATTCAACTTCATTCCACAGAATTCCATTCCTCCCCATTATTCTTCATTACTTTACATTACTTTCCTCTCTATTCCATTCCATTTCATTCCATTTCATTCAACTCCGTTCCATCCCACACCATTCTTTTCCATTCCATTCCTTTCCAATCCATTCCTTTCCATTCAATTCCTCTTCATTCCACTCCAGTTAACTCCATTCCATTGAATTCCTCTCCTTTCCATTCCAAGCCTTTCCGTTCCTGTCCTCTCCATTCCATTCCAATACATACCATTGCATTCCACTCCTCTCCATTCCATTCCATTTCATTGGTCTCCATTCCGGTCCATTCTATTCCATTCAAATCCATTCCATTCCTCTCCAATCCATTCAATACCATTCATTGTATTCCATTCCTCTCCATTCCATTCCCTTTCTCCCCATTCCATTCTACTCCATTTCATTCCATTGCTCTCCATTCCATTCCTCTCCATTCCATTCAATCCATTCCATTCCAATATATTCGCTTCCTCTCCTTTATTTTACATTCCATCCATTCCACTACATTACATTCCACTCCTCTCTTTTCCATTCCATTCCTATCCATTCCATTCCATACCTCCCCATTCTATTCCACTCCATTTCATTCCATTCCACTACATTCCATTTCAGTCCATCCCCTTCCTCCCCATTCCATGCCTTTCCATTTCATTCCATTCGATTCCATTCCTCTCTATTTGTCTCCATTCCATTCCTCTTATTCCTCATCATTCCATTCCATTTCTCTTTTCACTCATCATTCCATTCCATTCCATTCCTTTCCATTCCATTCCATCTATTCCATTCCATTTCTCTCCATTCTCATTCTCTACATTCCATTCCATTCAATTCTCTTCCATTACTCTTGATACAATTCCATTCCATTCCATTCATTTCCATTCCATTCCTCTCCATTCCGTTCCATTCCATTCTATTCTGTTGCTCTCCATTCTATTCCATTCCATTACTTTCCATTGTTCTCCATTCCATTCGGGTCTATTCCAATCTATTCCATTTCATTCCTCTACATTCCATTCCATTCTTCTCCGTTCAATTCCAGCCCATTGGATTCCATTCCATTCTTCTCCATTCCATTTCTCTCCATTATATTCCATTTCATTCCATTCTATTCCATTTCTCTGTATTCAATTCCATTCACTTCCACTCCATTCCATTCCTCTCCTTTCCATTTCACTCCACTCCATTCCATTTTATTCCTCTCCATTCCATTCCATTCTATTCCATTCCATACCTCTCCATGCCATTCCTCTCCATTCCTTTCCATTCCATTTCTTTCTAATCCTCTCCACTCCGTTATATTCCATTTCATTCCATTCTTCTCCTTACCATTCCGTGCGACTCCATTCCATTGATTCCATTTATATCCATTCCATTCCATTCATCGCCACTCTGTTCCATTCCATTCGATTCCATTCCATTCCTTTCCACTGCATTCCATTCCATTCCATTCCTCTTTGTTCAACACCGTTCCATTCCTCTCCATTCTATTCAATTCCATTCTGCTCCATTCCATTCATTACATTCCTCTCCATTCCATTCCACTCCATTCCATTCCATTGCACACAATTCCTTTCCACTCAATTGTATTCCATACCATTGCATTCCAATCCTCTCTATTCCATTCCCTTCCATTTTATTCCATTCCTCTCTGTACCAATCTAATCCATTCCTCTCCTTATTTTCCATTCCATTCCATTCCATTTCATTTCATTCGTCTCCCTTCGGTTCCATTCCATTCCACTTGTCTCTATTCTTCTCCATTCCATTCCACTCCATTCTATTCCACTCCATTCCTTCCATTCCATTCCTGTCCATTACTTTCCATTCCATTCCATTCCACTCCACTGCAGTCCGTTACATTGAATTCCTCTCCATTCAATTCCATTACATTCCTCACCCTTACATTCCATTTTGTTCCATTCCTCTCTCTTCCATTACTATCTACTCCATTTCATTAGATTCCTTGCCATTCCCATCGATTGCATTACATTCCAATCCACTCCACTCCATTCCCTTCCACTCCATTCCATTCCATATCTTTCCTCTCCATTCCATGCCATTCCATTCCCTTAAGTTGAACTCCATTCCATTACTGTCCACACCAATCCATTCCTCTTCATTCCATTCCATCCCATTGCATTCCACTCCATTCCATTTCAATCTACTCCATTCCTCTCCATTCCTCACTCCTTTCGTCTCCATTCCGATATATTCCATTCCTTTTCATTCCTTTTCCATTCCACTGCATTACACTACATTCCACTCCATTACATTGCATTTCTTTACATTCAACTTCATTCCACACAATTCCATTCCTCGCAATTCCTCTCCATTCCTCTTCATTCCATTCCACTGCATTCCATTGTTTTACTTTCTATTCCATTCCATTCCACTCCATTCCATTCCTCTCCATTCCTTTCCATTGCATTCCTTTCCAATCCATTCCTTTCCATTCATTTCCTCTTCATTCCATTCCAGCCCTCTCCATTCCATTCCATTCCATTTCTCTCCTTTCCATTCCATTCCTCTCCATTCCTTTCCTCTCCATTCCATTCCATTCCATTCCATACCATTGCATTCCACTCCTCTCCATTCCATTCCATTCCACTCCATTCCATTCCAATCCATTCCATTCCACTCCAATCCCTTCAATACCGTCCATTCTATTTCATTCCTCTACATTCCATTCCACTTCTTTGCATTCCATTACGTTCCTCTCCATTTCTTTCCCTTACATCCATTCTTTTACATTTCATTCCTCTCTATTCCTTTGCATTCCTCTCCGTTGCATTTGATTCCAATCCTCACCATTCTATTCCATTCCATTCCATCCATTCCATTCCATTCCTTTAATCTTCATTCTACTCCACTCCAACCCATTCAATTGCATTAGATTTCTTTCCATTCGTCTCCATTCCATTTATTCCATTCCGTTTCATTCATCTCCATTCCATTCCTTTCCAGTCCAGTACATTACATTCCTCTCCATAGCATTCATTTCCATTCCATACATTTTCAGTCCTATCCATTCCATTCCAATGCATTCCATTCCATCCCTTTCCACTCCTCTCCATTCTATTCCTCTCCATTCCATTCATATCCATTCCACTCCTTTCCATTCCATTCCATTCTTCTCCATTCGATTCCATTGTATTGCTCTTCAATCCATTCCATTCCTATCCTTTTATTCCATTGCTCTCCATTCCATTCCCTTCCTCTCCATTACATTCCTGTCCAACCATATTCCATTCCAATCCATGCCATACCATTCCTCTCCATTCCCTTCCATTCCTTGCCATTCCATTACATTCCAATTTAATCAATTCCGTTCATTCCATTCCAACCCATTCCATTCCATTCCTCTCCATTCATTCAAATCCATTGCATTCAATTCCAATCCATTCCTCAACATCCCATTCCATTCAATTCACTTACATTCCTTTGCATTCCATTCCTTTCTATTCCATCCCATTCCTGTCCATTCCATTCCATACCTCCTCATTCCTTTCCAATCCATTTCATTCCATTCCACTACATTCCATTCCATTATATTCCATTCCTCTCCATTTGTCTCCATTCCATTCCTCTTATCCCTCACCATTCCATTTCATTCCTCTTATCACTCACCATTCCATTCTATTCCAATCCTTTCCATTCCATTCCATTTCACTCCATTCCAGTCCTCCCCATTCCATTCCATTCATCTCCATTCCATTCTATTCCATTCTATTCAATTGCTGTCCATTCCATTCTATTCCATAACTTTCCATTGCTCTCCATTCCATTGCGTTCTATTACAGTGTATTCCATTTCATCCATTCTATTCCATTCCTCCACATTCCATTCCATTACTTTGCATTCCATTACATTCCTCTCCATTTCTTTCCCTTCCATTCCATTCTTTTACATTTCATTCCTCTCTAATCTTTTGCATTCCACAACATTGCATTTGTTTCCATTCCTCACTATTCTATTCCATTCCATTCCAACCATCCCATTCCATTCCTTAACTCTCCATTCTATTCCACTCCAATCCATTCAATTCCATTAGATTTATTTCCATCGTCTCCATTCCATTTATTCCATTCCATTTCATTCATTTCCATTCCATTCCTTTCCATTCCTCCCCATTCCATTCCATTCTATTCTACTTCTTTCCATTCTGTTCCATTCCATTCAATTCTTTTCCTCTCCATTCCATTCCATTGCACTGCAATCCATTTCATTCCTCTCCTTTCCATTTCTTTGCTCTCCATTCCATTCTATTCCACTCCTTTCCATTCAATTTCTTTCCATCCATATTACATTGAAGTCCATGCCATTCATTTCTTCTCCTTTCCATTCCATTCCACTCCTTCCCATTGCATTCCATTCCATTACATTAATTCCATTTCATTACATTCAATTCAACTCCATTCCATTCATTTCATTCAATTTCATTCCTTTTCCTTTCCATTCTTCTCCAATCCATTTTATTCTATTCCATTCCATTCCTCTCCATTCATTCAAATCCATTCTTTCAATTGCAATCCATTCCCTTAAATTTATCAACATCCCATTCCATCCCATTCTATTTACTTCTGTTCCATTCCATTCCAATCCTCTACATTCCATTTCATTCCATTTCACTCCATTCCTCTCCATTCCATTCCACTGCTATCTATTACATTGCAATCCTACCCCTTCCATTTCTCTCCATTCATTTCCATTCCTCTCCATTCCATTCCATTCCTCCAAATTCCACTCCACTCCATTCCATTTCATTCCTCTCCTTTCGACTCCTCTCCCTTCCATTCAATCCATTCCATTCCAATCTATTTCATTCCTCTCCATTATTTTCCATTTCAACCCGTTCCACTCCATTCCATTCCATTACTCCCCATTCCTTTAATTCCTGTCCATTCCATTCAATTTCTCCTGATTACATTTCTTTCCACTCCCATCCATTCCATGCTATTACATTCCTTTCCATTTGTCTCCAATCCATTCCTCTTATCCCTCATCATTCCATTCCATTTCTCTTATCACTCAACATTCCATTCCATTCTATTCTATTCCTCTCCATTCCAGTCCTTTCCATTCCATTGCATTCAAACCACTTCCATTATTCTCCATCCTATTCCATTACATTCCATTCTTTCCATTCCATTCTTCTCCATTTCGTTCCATTCCATTCTATTCTGTTACTCTCCATTCCATTCCATTCCATTAATTTCCATTCCCTTCCTTCCACTTAGAATCATTCCATTCGATTCCATTTCATTCCTCTCCTTTCCATTCCATTCCATTCCTTTTCAGTCCATTCCATTCAATTTCTCTCCTTTCCATTTCACTCCCCTTCATTCCATTTAATTCCTCTCCATTCCATTCCATTCCATTGCATTCCAATCTATCCCTTTCAATTCCGCTTCATTCTATTCCTCTCCATTCCATTCCATTCCATTCCATTTTTTAAACTCCATTCCACTCCATTCCATTCCGTTCCATTCCATTCCTCTCCATTCGATTCCATTCCATTGTTCTCCTATCCATTCCATTTCTGTCCATTCCATTCCTCTCCATTCCATTCCGTTCCATTCCTTACAGCTCCGTTACATTCCATTCCATTTCTTTGCATTCCTCTCCATTCCTATTCCATTCCAATCCATTCCATTCCATTGCATTCCATTCCTCTCCATTCATTTCCTCTCAATTCCATTCCATTTCATTCCTTGCTATTCCATTCCATTCCATTCCATTCCTTTCCATTCCATACCACTCCCCTTGTTTAATTCCCCTCCATTCCATTCCTTCCCTTTCCATTTCAATGCTCTCCATTCCATTCCATTCCACTCATTTCAATTCTACTCCTCTCCATCTCTTTTCCATTCCACTCCATGTCATTCCATTCCTCACCATCCATTCCATTCCATTCCATTCCTAAACATTCCATTCCATTCCATTCATTCCATTCCATTCCATTACTTTTATTTCCATTCTTCTCCATTCCATTCCATTCCTCTCTATTCCTTTCCACTCCAGTGCATTCCATTGCACTCCATTCCATTCCCTTCCATTCCTCTGCATGCTTCTCCATTCCATTCATCTTATCCCACTCCATTGCACTCCATTCCATTCCTTTCCTCTCCAACTCATTCCTCTCCATTCCATTCTATTCCATTACACTCTGTTCCATTTCTCTCCATTCTATTTCATTCCATTCCATTCATTTCCATTCCTTTACTCTCCATTCCGTTTCATTCCATTCTATTCCATTACTCTCCATTCTATTCCATTCCATTCCTTTCCTTTGCACTCCATTCCATTCCTTTCCATTCCATTCTAGTCCATTTCATTCTTCTCCATTCCATGCCAATTCATTCCATTCCATTCCATTCCACTCCAATCCATTACAATAATGTCCCTTGCTTTCCTCTCCATTCTATTAAATCCATTCTATTCCATTACTCTCCATTCCATTGATTCCATTTCATTCCTTTTCTCTACATTCCATTTCCTTCCATTCCATTCTATGCCAATTCATTCCACTCCATACCTTTGCATTTGTCTCTATTCCATTCAATTCCATTTCATTCCTCGCCATTCTCTTTCACTCTATTCCATCCACTCCATTCCATTCCATTTCTCTCCATTCCACTTTATTCCATTATATTCCCTTCTACTCCTCTCAATTCCATTCTACTCCATTCCATCCATTCCATTACACTCCATTTCAATCCATTCCATTCCTCTCATTTCTGTTACATTCCATTCCATTCCAACCCACTCCTTTCTGTTTCTCTCCATTCCATTCCATTCAATTACTCTCCATTCCATTCCATTGCATTCCATGCCATGCCATTGCATTCCTCCATTTTGCATTCCCTTCCATTTAATTCCTTTAGATTTAATATCCACACTTTCCATTCCATTCTAATCCATTCCATTCCATTCCATTCCTCAACATTCCGTTCTCGTCCATTGCATTCTATTCTGTATTATTCAATTGCTCTCCATTCCATTCCATTCCAACTCATTCGATTCCATTCCTTTCCACTCCACTCCTTTCTACTCCATTCCATTCCTCTCCATTCCATCAAATTCCATTCCATTCCGCTCCAATCTATTCCATTCCTCTCCATTCTTTTCCAATCCATTCCATTCCATTCTTCTCCATTGCTATCATTACCATTCCATTTCATTCCACTGCATTCCTATCCATTCCATTCCATTCCATTCCTCTCCAATCCATTCTATTCAATTCTATGCCATTCCATTCCATTCCATTCCTTTCCTTTCCACTCCACTGAATTCGATTCCACCCCATTCAATTCCTTTCCATTACATTCCTTTCCATTCCATTCCACTCCACTCCACTGCATTCCATTCTTTTAATTACATTGCAAACCTCTCCATACCATTCTATTCCATTCCATTCGATTTCATTCCATTCCATTCCTCTTCATTCCCTTCCATTCTGTTCCTTTCCATTCCGTTCCATTTAATTCCATTCCATTCCTAAACATTCCATTCCATTTCTAAACATTCCATTCCATTCCATTCCATTCCACTCCATTCCATTCCATTTTGTTCCTCTCCATTCTTCTCCATTCCATTCATCTTATCCCTCTTCATTCCACTCCATTCCATTCAATTCCTCTCCAATTCATTCCTCTCCATTCCATTTAATTCCTTTTTTTCTTTCCATTCCATTCTATTCCTCTCCATTACATTCCATTCTTTCATAGACAATCCGTTTCATTCCATTCTATTCCATTACTCTCCATTCTTTCCATTTCATTCCAATCCTTTCCATTGCACTCCATTCCCTTATATTCCATTTTATTCCATTCCTCTCCATTCCATTTCGTGCCACGTCATTCCATCCCATTCCTCTCCATTTCTTTCCATTTATATCCATTCCATTCCTCGCCACTCTGATCCATTCCATTCCATTCGATTCCATTCCATTTCTTTCCATTCCATTCCTCTCCATTCCACAACATTCCATTCCTATCCATTCCATTCCATTCCCGTCCATTCCACTGCATTCCATTCCACTCCACTCCATTCCTTTCCCTTCCATTCCACAGCATTGCTTTCCATCCGATTGCTTTCCAGTACTCTATATTCCATTCCATTCCATTTTATTCTATTCCTCTCTATACCAATCCATTCCACTCCTCTACTTCTATTCCATTCCATTCCAATTCTTACCATTCCATTCCATTCCAATTCATTCCATTCCACTCCTTTCCATTCCATTTCATTCCTCTCCATTCCTATCCACTTCTATCAATTACATTCCATTCCTCCCCAATCCATTCCTCTCCATTCAATTCCATTTCTCTATTCCATTCCATTCCTCCCCATTCCATTCCACTCCTTTCCATTCCATTCCTCTGCCTTCCATTCCTCTCCATTCCATTCAACCAATCCATTCCAATCTATTCCATTCCGCTCCATTGTTTTCCATTCCATCCCATTCCATTCCATTGCACTCCATTCCATTCCTCCCCATTCCTTTCAACTCCATTCCATTCTATTCCACTCCATTCTATTTCATTCCATTACATTCCACTTCATTTCTCTCCATTCTAATCCTCTTATCCCTCACCATTCCATTTCATTCCTCTTATCACTCATCATTCTATTCCATTCCATTCCTTTCCATTCCATTCCATTCAAACCTCTTCCGTTATTCTCCATATTATTCCATTCCATTCTATCCCATTCTCTTCCACTCCATTCTGGGTCATTCCATTCAATTCTATTCGATTTCTCTCCATTCCATTCCACTCCACTCCATTCAGTCCACTGCATTCCTTCCATTCCATTCCTTTCCATTACTTTTCATTCCATTCCATTCCACTCTTCTGCAGTCCTTTCCATCCCATTCCTCTCCATTACATTCCCCGCCTTTACAATCCATTCCGCTCCATTTCTCTCCTTTCCCTTCATATCTATTCCATTCCATTCCATTCCTTGTATTTCCATTCCATTCTATTCCATTCCATTCCACTCCACTCTATTCCTCTCCATTCCATTCCATTGCATTCCTCTCCATTCCATTACATTCCTCTCCATTCCATTGCATTCCTCTCCATTCCATTGCATTCCTCTCCATTCCATTCCATTGCTCTCCATTCCATTCCACTCCACTCCATTCCATTTAATTCCTATCTATTCCATTCCATTCCATTCCTCTCCATTACATTCCTCTCAATTGCATTCCATTCCATTCCTTACTAAACCTCTCCATTCCTTTATATTCTGTTTCATTCCTTTCTTCTCCATTCCATTTGGTGCCACTCCTTTCCGTCCCATTCCTCTCCATTCCATTCCCTTCCATTTATATCCATTCCATTCCATTCCTTGCCACTCCATTCCATTCCATTCCATTCCTTTACACTCCAATCCATACCATTCCATTCCTCTCCATTCCACACTATTCCATTTCTCTCCATTCTTCTCCATTCCTTTCCATTCCTCCCATTCCATTCCACAACATTCAGTTTCTTTGCACAACATTAATTTCCATTCCATTCCACTGCATTGCATACCATCTCATACCATTCCAATCCTCTCTATTCCATTCCATTTTATTCCATTCCTCTCTATACCACTCCATTCCATTCCTCTCCATTCCTTTCCATTCCATTCCTTTCCAATCCATTCCTTTCAACTCAATTCCTCTTCAATCCATTCCAGTCCTCTCCACTCTATTCCATTTCTCTCCTTGCCATTTCATTCCTTTCCATTCCTATCCTCTCCATTCAATTCCATTCCATTACATACCATTGCATTCCACTCCTCTCCACTCCATTCCATTTCATTCGTCTCCAATCCATTCCATTCAAATACATTCCATTCCACTCCAATCCATTCTATACCATCCATTCTATTCCATTCCTCCCCATTCCGTTCCATTCCTTTGCATTCCATTACATTCCTCTCCATTCCTTTCCTTTCTGTTTCATTAATTTACATTTAATTCCTCTCTATTCCTTTGAATTCCACTCCATTGCATTTGTTTCCATTCGTCACCATTCTATTCCATTCCATTCCATCCATTCCATTCCATTCCTTTCATCTCCATTCTCTTCCACTCCAGTTCAATCAATTGCATTAGATTTTATTCCATTCATCTCCATTCCATTACACTTCTTTCCATTCCTTTTCATTTCATTCATTAACATTCCATTCATTTCCATTACAATACATTACATTCCACCTCATATCATTCGATTCCATTCATTTTCAGTCCTCTCCATTCCATTCCATTCCATTCTATTCCATTCCATCTTTTTCCATTCTTTTCCATTCTATTCCTCTCCATTCGATTCCATTCCATTGCTCTGCAAGCCATTCCATTCCTCTACTTTCATTCCATTGCTCTCCATTCCATTCCATTCCTTTCCATTACACTCCTCTCCATCCATATTCCTTTCTAATCTATGCCATTCCATTCCTCTCCATTCCATTCCATTTCATTCCATTTTATTCCATTTCATTCTTTCCATTTCATTCCATTCTATTCCATTCCATTCAATCCATTCCATTTCATTCCTTTCCCTTCCATTATTCTCCATTCCATTCTATTCCATTCTATTCTATTCCATTCCTCTCCACTCATTAAAATCCATTCCATTCAATTCCAATTCATTGCATTCCATTCCTCAACAACCCATTCCATTCGATTCTATTCATGTCCATTCCATTTCATTCCATTCCTCTCCATTCCATTCCATTCCATTCCCCTGCATTCCATTGCACTCCATTCTTTTGCATTCCATTCCACTGCTATCTATTACATTCCATCCCTCCCCATTGCATTCTTGTCCATTCAATTCCATTCTTCTCCATTCCATTCCATTTCTCCCCATTCCATTCCACTCTATTCCATTCCATTCCTCGCCATTCCATTCAATCCATTCCATTCCAATCTATTCCATTCCTCTCTATTATTTTGCATTCAATCCAATTCCATTCCATTTCATTCCATTCCATTTCTCTCTATTCCATTCCATTCTTCCCCATTTCATTCCACTCCATTTCATTCCATTCCATCCCATTCCATTCCATTCCATTCCATTCCATTCCCCTCCATTTGTCTCCATTCCATTCCTCTTTTCACTCACCATTCCATTCCATTCCATTCTATACAATTCCATTCCAATCCATTTCTCTCCATTCCAGTCCTCTCCATTTCATTTCATTCAAATCTTTTCCATTACTCTCGATACTATTCCATTCCATTCCATTCATTTCCATTCCATTCCTCTCCATTCCGTTCCATTTCATTCTATTCTAATGCTCCCCATTCCATTCCATTGCTTTCCTTTTCTCTCGATTCCATTCCGTTCTATTCCATTCTATTCCATTTCATTCCTCTACATTCCATTCCATTCATCTCCATTCCATTATTCTCCGTTCAATTCTATTCCATTTGATTCCATTCCATTCTTCTCCATTCCATTTCTCTCCTTTATGTTACATTTTATTCCATTCTATTCAATTCCTCTCTATTCCATTCCATTCCATTCCTCTCCTTTCCATTCCACTCCACTCCATTCCATTTTATTCCTCTACATTCCTTTCCATTCCGTTCCATACCTCTCCATTCCATTTTTCTCCATTCCATTCCGTTACATTTCATTTCTTTCTAATCCTCTCTATTCCATTATATTCCATTTCATTCCATTCCTCTCCATTCCATTCCGTGCCACTGCAATCCATCCCATTCCATTTATATCCATTCCATTCCAAACCTCGCGACTACATTCGATTTTTTCCATTCATTTCCACTCCAATCCATTCCATTCCATTCCATTCCATTCCATTCCATTCCTCTCCATTCCACTTCATTCCTCTCCATTTCATTCCACTCCATTGCACTTCATTGCTCTCCATTCCATTCCATTCTGTTCCTCTCCATTCTTCTCCGTTCCATTCTTCTTATCCCTCTCCATTCCGCTCCATTCCATTCCATTCCTCTCCAATTCATTCCTCTCCATTCCATTCAATTCCTTTATTTTTCCTTTCCATTCCATTCCATTCCTCGCTATTCCAATCTTCTCTATTGCAATCCATTCTTTCCTAGACAATCCGTTCAATTCCATTGTATTCCATTACTCACCAATCTATTTCATTCCATTCCATTCCTTTCCATTGCACTCCATTCCTTAATATTTCATGTCATCCATTCCACTACTTTCCATTTCATGCCACTTCATTCCATCCCATTCCTCACCATTTCATTCCATTTATATTCATTCCATTCCTCGCCACTCTGTTCCATTCCATTCGATTCCATTCCTTTCCTTTCCACTCCGTTCCATTCCATTCCTCTCCATTCCACAACATTCCATTCCTATCCATTCCTTTCCATTCCACTCCAATCCATTCCTTTGCACTCCATCCCTTTCCATTCCATTCCACAGCATTGCATTCCATTCGATTGCATTCCAGTCCTCTCTATTCCATTCCATTACATTTTATTCTATTCCTCTCTTCACCAATCCATTCCATTCCTCTACTTCTGTTCCATTCCATTCCATTCCTTACCATTCCATTCCATTCCAATTCATTCCATTCCTCTCCACTCCATTCCATTTCATCCCTCTCCATTCCATTCCACTTCTATTACATTCCATTCCTCCCCAATCCATTCCTCTCCCTTCAAATCCATTTCTCTATTCCATTCCATTCCTCCCCATTCCATTCCTTTCCATTCCTCTGTCTTCCTTTCCTCTCCATTCCATTCAATCCATTCCATTCCAAACTATTCCATTCCTCTCCATTGTTTTCCATTCCATCCCGTTCCATCCATTCCATTCCATTGCTCTCTAATCCTCTCCATTACATTCCTCCCCATTCTTTTCCACTCCATTCCATTCTATTCCACTCCATTCCATTTCATTCAATTACATTCCACTTCATTTCTCTCCATTCTAATACTCTTATCCCTCACCATTCCATTACATTCCTCTTATCACACATCAGTCTATTCCATTCCATTCCATTCCATTCCATTCCATTAGATTTCATTCAAATCTCTTCCATTACTCTCCATATTATTCCATTCCATTCTCTTCCTCTCCATTCTGGGTCATTCCATTACATTCTATTCGTTCCTCTTGAGTCCATTCCACTAGACTCCATTCTATTCCACTGCATTCCTTCCATTGCATTCCTCTCCATTACTTTCCATTACATTCCACTCCACTGCAGTCCTTTCCATCCCATTCCTCTCCTTTCCATTCCATTCCCCACCCTTCCCTTCCATTCCATTCCATTCCATTCCTCTCCCTTCCTATTTATTCCTTTTCATTCCATTGCTTGCCTTTCCATTCCATTCCATTCCACTCCACTCTATTCCTCTCCATTCCATTCCATTGCATTCCTCTCCATTCCATTCCATTCCATTGCTCTCCATTCCATTCCATTCCTCCCCATTCATTTCCACTCCATTCCATTCCATTCCATTCCACTCCATTCCATTTCATTTCATTCTATTCCCTTCATTTGTCTCCATTACATTCCTTTATCCCTCACTAATCCATTGTATTCCTCTTATAACTCACTATTCTATTCTATTCCATCACATTCCATTCCTCTCCATTCAAGTCCTCTCCATTCCATTCCAATCAAACCTCTTCCATTACTCTCCATACTATTCCATTCCACTCATTTCCATTCCATTCCTCTCCATTCCATTCCTTCCATTCTATTCTATTACTCTCCATTCAATTCCATTCCATTACTTTCCATTGCACTCCATTCCATTCCTTTCTATTCCATTTCATTCCACTCCATTCCATTCCATTCTTCTATGTTCAATTCCATTCCATTCGATTCCATACCATTCTTCTCCATTCCTTTTCTCTCCATTATATTTCAATTCATTCCATTCTGTTCCATTCCTCCCTATTCCTTTCCATTCCATCTCTCTCCTTTCCATTCCACTCCACTCCATTCCATTTAATTCCTATCCATTCCATTCTATTCCATTCCATACCTCTCCATTAAATTCCTCTCAATTCCATTCCATTCCATTCCTTACTTATCCCCTCCATTCCAGTATACTCTATTTCATTCGTCTCCTCTCCATTCCATTCAGTGTCACTCCATTCCCTCCCATGCCTCTCCATTCGATTCCCTTCCATTTATATCCATTCCATTCCATTCCTCTCCACTCCATTCCATTCCATTACATTCCTTTCCACTCCAATCCATACCATTCCATTCCTCTCCATTCCACAGTATTCCATTCCTCTCCATTCTTCTCCATTCCTTTCCATTCCTCTCCATTTCATTCCACTCCATTCCATTCCACTCTATTCCATTTCTTTGCACAACATTACTTTCCATTTTATACCACTGCATTGCATACCATCTCATTACATTCCAATCCTCTCTATTCTATTCCATTCCATTTTGTTCCATTCATCTCTATACCAATCAATTCCATTCCTCTCCTTCCATTCCTTTCCATTCCATTCCTTTCCAATCCCATTCCATTCCTTTCCCTTCCTTTCCATTCCGTTCGATCCCATTCCATTCTATTTGAATCATTTCCATTCCATTCCACTCCATTCCTCCCATTCCATTCCTCTCCATTACTTTCCATTCCATTCCATTCCATTCCACTCCCTTGCAGTCCATTCCATTCCATTCCTCTCCATTCCATTCCATTCCATTCCATTACTCTCCCTTACCTTCCTTTCCATTCCATTCCTTTCCCTACATTTCCTCTCTATTACATTTCATTCCATTTCTTGCCATTCCATTCCATTTCTTTCCACTCCACTCCATACCGTTCCAATCCATTCCATTCCATTCCATTCCACTCTACTCCATTCCATTACTGTCCACACCCTTCCATTCGTCTTCATTCTATTCCATCCCATTCCATTCCACTCCCTTCCATTTCATTCTATTCCATTCCTCTCCATTACATTCCATTCAATTCCTCTCCATTCCTAGTTCCATTCATCTCCATTTCTCTGTATTCCGTTCCATTCCATTCCATTCCAATCCGTTCCATTCCTTTTCCATTCCTCTGCATTCCATTCCTTTCCACTTCATTACATTGCATTCCTTTACATTCAACTTCATTCCACACTATTCCATTCCTCTCAAGTACTCTCCTTTCCTCTTCAGTCCATTTCATTCCATTACATTACTTTCCTCTCTATTCCATACCATTCCATTCCATTCCACTCCATTCAATTCCTCTCCATTCCTTTGCTTTCCAATCTATTCCTATCCACTCAATTCCTCTTCATTTCATTCCAGTCCTCTCCACTCCATTCCATTTCTCTCCTTTCCATTCCATTCCTTTCCATTCCTATCCTCCCTATTCAATTCCGTTCCATTACATACCATTGCATTCCACTCCTCTCCATTCCCTTCCATTTCATTCGTCTCCATTCCATTCAAATCCATTCCATTCCACTCCAATCCATTCAATACCATCCATTCTATTCCATTCCTCCCCATTGCGTTCCATTCCATTGCATTCCATTACATTTCTCTCCATCCATATTCCATTCCAATCCATGCCATTCCATTACTCTCCATTCCATTCCATTCAATTTTATTCCATTCCATTCATTCCATTTCATTTCATTTCAATCATTTCCCTTCCATTATTCTCCATTCCATTCTACTCCATTCCATTCCTCTCCAATCATTGAAATCCATTCCATTCAATTCCAATCCATTGCATTCCATTCCTCAACAACCCATTCCATTCGATTCTATTCACTTCCATTCCATTCCATTCCAATCCTCTCCATTCCATTCCATTCTATTCCATTCCATTCCCCTCCATTCCATTCCATTCCATTCCCCTCCATTCCATTCCACCCCATTACTTTGCATTCCATTCCACTGCTATCTATTACATTCCATTCCTCCCCATTCCATTCCTATCCATTCAATTTCATTTCTCCCCATTCTATTCAACTCAATTCCATTCCATTCCTCTCCATTCCATTCTATCCATTCCATTCCAATCTATTCCATTCCTCTCCATTATTTTGCATTCCATCCTATTCTATTTCATTACATTACATTCCTCTCTATTCCATTCCATTCTTCTCCATTCCATTCCATTCCATTCAATTTCATTCCACACCATTCAATTCCTCTCAAGTCCTCTCCTTTCCTCTTCATTCCATTCCATTCCATTCCATTACTTTCCTCTCTTTTCCACTCCATTCCATTCCATTCCGTTCCATTCCATTCCTCTCCATTCCTTTCCATTCCATTCCTTCCCAATCCATCCCTTTCCACTCAATTCCTCTTCATTCCATTCCAGTCCTCTCCACTCCATTCCATTTCTCTCCTTTCTTTTCCATTCCTTTGCATTCCTATCCTCTCCATTCAATTCCGTTCCATTACATACCATTGTATTCTACTCCTCTCCATTCCCTTCCATTTCATTTATCTCCATTCCATTCCATTCAAAACCACCCCATTCCACTCCAATCTATTCAATACCATCCATTCTGTTCCATTCCTCCCCATTCCGATCCATTCGATTGCATTCCATTACATTCCTCTCCATCCATATTCCATTCCAATCCATGCCATTCCATTACTCTCCATTCCATTCCATTTCATTCCATTTTATTCCATTCCACTCATTCCATTTCATTCCATGCCATTCCATTCAATTCAATTCCATTCATTCAATTCCCTTCCATTCCAATCCATTCCATTCCTCTCCAATCATTGAAATCCATTCCATTCAATTCCAATCCATTGCATTCCATTCATCAACAACCCATTCCATTCGATTCTATTCACTTCCGTTGCATTCCATTCCAATCCTCTCCATTCCATTCCATTCTATTACATTCCTTTCCCATCCCTTCCATTCCACTCCATTCCTTTGCATTCTATTCCACTGCTATCTATTACATTCCATTCCTCCCCATTCCATTCCATTCCATTCCTCTCCATTCCATTCAATCCATTCCATTCCAATCTATTCCATTCCTTTCCATTATTTTGCATTCCATTCCATTCCATTCCATTCCTCTCTATTCCATTCCATTCCTCTCCATTCCATTCCAAACCTCCCCTTTCCATTCCACTCCATTTCATTCCATTCCACCCCATTCCATTCCCCTCCATTTGTCTCCATTCCATTCCTTTTATCATTCACCATTCCATTCCATTCCTTTTTCACTCACCATTCCATTCTATACAATTCCATTACAATCCATTTCTCTCCATTCCAGTCCTCTCCATTTCATTCCATTCAAATCTCTTCCATTACTCTCGATATTATTCCATTCCATTCCATTCATTTCAATTCCATTCCTCTCCATTCCGTTCCATTCCATTCTATTCTAATGCCCTCCATCCCATTCCATTCTATTCCTTTCCATTCCATTACTTTCCTTTTCTCTCCATTCCATTCCGTTCTATTCCATTCTATTCCATTTCATTCCTCTACATTCCACACCATTCATCTCCATTCCTTTCTTCTATGATCAATTCCTTTCCATTGGATTCCATTCCATTCTTCTCCATTCCATTTCTCTCCATTATATTCTATTTCATTCCATTCTATTCCATTCCTCTCTATTCCATTCCATTCCTCTCCTTTCCATTCCACTCCACTCCATTCCATTTTATTCCTCTACATTACTTCCATTTCATTCCATATCTCTCCATTCCATTTTTCTCCATTCCAATCCGTTCCATTCCATTCCTTTCTACTAATCTCCGTTCCATTATATTCCATTTCATTCCATTCCTCTCCATCCCATTCCGTGCCACTCCATTCCATCCCATTCCATTTATATCCATTCCTTTCCACTCCTCGCCACTCTGTTCCATTCCATTCCATTCGATTCCGTTCCATTCCTTTCCACTCTATTACATTACATTACATTCCTCTGCATTCAACACCATTCCATTCTTCTCCATTCCTCTCCATTCCATTCCATTCCATTCCATTCATTGCATTCCTCTGCAATCCATTCCACTCCACTCCATTGCATTGCACACCATTTCTTTCCATTCAATTCCACTCAATTGCACGCCATCCCATTGTATTCCAATCCTCTCTATCCCATTCTTTCCATTTTATTCCATTCCTCTCTATAACTATTTCTTCCTTTCCACTCCTTCCATTCCATTCCATTCCATTCATCTCCATTCCGTTCTCTTTCATTCCACTCGTCTCCATTCCTCTCCATTCCATTCCACTCCACTCCATTCCTTCCATTCCATTCCTCTCCACTCTATTCCACTCCGCTGCAGTTCATTCAATTCTATTCCTCTCCATTCCATTCCATTCCTTTCCATTCCATTCCTCTCCCTTAAATTCCATTCCGTTCTATTCCTCTCTATTCCATTCCGTTCCATTCCTCTCCCTTCCATTCCTCTCTATTCCATTCCATTCCTTGCCATTCCCATCAATTCCATTCCCTTCTATTCCATTCCACTTCACTCCATTCGTTCCACTCCATTCCATTCCTTTCTTCTCCATTCCATTCCTTTCCATTCCATTGCGCTCCTCTCCATTCCTTTCCTGTCCACACCATTCCATTCGTCTCCATTCCATTCCATCCCTTTGCATTCCACTCCATTCCATTCCATTCTATTCCATTCCTCTGTATTCCAATCCATTTCAATCCTCTCCATTCCTTTCCTCTTCTTTCCTGTATATTCCATTCCATTCTATTTCATTCCTTTCCTTTTCAATTCCTCTGCATTCCATTTCATTCCACTCCATTCTATTGCATTCCAATACATTCCTCTTCATTCCACACAATTCCATTCCTCTCCATTCCCCTTCATTCCATTCCATACCTTTCCTCTATATTCCCTTCCATTCCATTAGATTCCTCACCATTCCATTTTTCTCCATTCCTTTCCATTCCATTCCTCTCCATTCCATTCCTTTCCATTCGATTCCTCTTCATTACATTCCAATCCTCTCCATTTCATTCCATTTCTCTCCTTTCCATTACATTCCTTTCTATTCCTATCCTCTCCATTCCATTCCATTATATATCATTGCTTTCCACTCCTCTCCATTCTATTCCATTTCACTCGTCTCCAATCCACTCCTTTACATTCCATTCAATTCCATTCCATTACACTCCAATCCATTCATAACCATCCATTCTATTCCATTCCTCCCAATTCAATTCCATTTCATTGCATTCCGTTACATACCTCTCCATTTCCTTCCCTTCCAATCCATTCTATTACATTTCATTTCTCTCCATTCCTTTGCATTCCACACCATTACATTGTTTCCATTCCTCACCATTATGTCCCATTCCATTCCATCCATTTCATTCCATTCCATTCATCTCCATTCAATTTCACTCCAATCCATTCAATTGCATTTGATTTCTTTCCATTTCTCTCCATTCTTCTCCATTCTACTCCTCTCCATTAGATTACACTACATTCCCTTTCATTCCATTCAATTTCATTCATTTACATTCCATTCCCTTCCATTACAATTCATTACATTCCTCTCCATATAATTCCATTCCATTCCATTCATTTTCAGTCCTCTCCATCACATTCCATTCCTTTCCATTCCTTTCCATTCCTCTCCATTCCATTCCATTCCATTCTATTCCACTCCTTTCCATTCTATTCCTTTCCATTCATTTCCTTTCCTCTCCATTCCATTCTATTCCATTGCTCTGCAATCCATTTCATTCCTCTCCTTTCCATTTCATTGCTCTCCATTCCATTCTATTCCACTCCTTTCCATTCCATTCCTCTCCATCCATATTCCATCAAGTCCATGCCATTCCATTCTTCTCCATTCCATTACATTCCACTCCTTGCCATTGCATTCTATTCCATTTCATTCATTCCATTCTATTCAATTCCATTCAACTGCATTCCATTCATTCCATTCCATTTCATTCCTTTCCTTTCCATTCTTCTCCAATACATTCTATTCTATTCCATTCAATTCCATTCCTCTCCATTCATTCAAATCCATTCAAATCACTTCCAATCCATTCCCTTCCATTTCTCAACATCCCATTCCATTCCATTCTATTCACTTCCGTTCCATTCCATTCCATTCCTCTCCATTCCATTCCACTGATATCTATTACATTCAATTCCTACCCTTTCCTTTTCACTCCATTCAATTTCATTCCTCTCCATTCCATTCCATTCCTCCGAATTCCATTCTACTCCATTCCATTCCATTCCTCTCCATTCCATTCCATTCCATTTCCCACCCTTACATTTCATTCCGTTCCATTCCTCTCCCTTCCATTCCTTTCTATTCCATTCCATTCCATTCCTTGTCATTCTGTTCAATTCCACTCCACTGCATTCTGTTCCACTCCATTCCATTCCATTTCTCTCCTCTCCATTCCATTCCATTCATTCCATTCCACTCCATTTCATTCCTGTCCACACCATTCCATTCGCCTCCATTCATTCCATCCCTTTACATTCCATTCGATTCCATTTTATTCCATTCCTTTCCATTCCATTCCATTCCATTTTTCTCCATTACTCTCCATTCTATTCCATTCTAATCCATTCCATTCCATTTCCATTCCTCTGCATTCCATTTCGTTTCACTCCATTCCTTTGCCTTCCATTGCATTCCTCTCCATTGAACACAATTCCATTCCTCTCCATTCCTCTTCATTCCATGCCTTTCCATTCCATTCCTCTCCTATCTATTCCATTCCATTCCATTCCATTCTCTCCATTCCTTTCCCTTCCATTCCATTCTATTACATTTCATTCCTCTCCATTCCTTTGCATTCCACTCCCCTCCATTTTTGTCCATTCCTCACCATTCTATTAAATTCCATTGCATTCCATTCCATTCATCTCCAATTCATTCCCCTCCAATCCATTCAATTACATTCGATTTATTTCCATTCCTCTCCATTCTATTCCTCTCCATTTCAATCCATTCAATTAACTCCATTCCATTTCATTCATCTCCATTCAATTCCATTCCATTACATTCCTCTCCATACCATTCCATTACATTCCATTCATATTCAATCCCCTCCATTCTATTCCATTCTATTCCATTTAATTCCATTGTATTCCATTCCATCCCTTTCTGTTCCTTTCTTCTCTGTTCCAATCCATTCTATTCCTTTGCATTCCGCTCCTTTCCTCTTCCATTCCAATTCATTCCATTCCATTCTATTCCATTCCTCTCCATTTCTTTCCTCTCCATTCCATTCCATTCCTTTCCATTCCATTCCATTCCATTCCACTCCACTCCTTTCGATTCCTCTCCATTCCATTCCATTCCTCTCAATTCCATTCCTGTGCTGTCCATTCCATTCCATTCCACTACATTCCATTACATTCCTCTCCATCCATATTCCATTCCACTCCATGCCATTCCATTCCTCTCTATTACATTCTATTACTTTCCTTGCGATTGCATTCCAACCATTCCATTCCATTCCCAAACATTCCATTCCATTTCATTCATAACTCAACAATCCATTCTATTCCATTCTGTTCCATTCCATTCCAATCCTCACCATTCCATTCCTTTTCTTTCCATTGCCCTCAATTCCATTCCACTCCAGTCCATTTCATTCAATTCCTGTGCATTCAATTCCATTCCTATCTATTCCATTCCATACGTCCCCATTCTATTCCTCTCCATTCCATTCCATTCCTCTCCATTCCATTCCATTCCTCCCCATTCAATGCCACTCCATTCCATTCCATTGCACTCCACTCCATTCCATTCCATTCCTCTCCTCTTCTCCATTCCATTCCTCTTGTCCCTCTCCATTCCATTTCATTTAATTCCATTTCATTCCTCTCCATTCCAGTCCTCTCTATTCTTCTCCATTGCATTTCTCTCCATTTCATTCCATTTCACTCTATTCCATTCCATTCCATTCCATTCCATTTCTCTCCATTCCATTCCATTGCATTCCATTCCATTCTATTCCATTCCTCTCCTTTCCTTTCCACTCCACTCTATTTCATTACATGCTCCTCCATTCCATTCCATTCCATCCGATTCCTTTCCTCTCCATTCCATTCCATACCTGTCCATTCCATTCCTCTCAATTCCATTCCATTTAATTCCTTTCCAATCCTCTCTATTCCATTATATTCCCTTTCATTCCACTCCTCTCCATTCCATTGCGTTTCATTCCACTATACTTCATTCCATTCCACTCGAATTCTTCCCATTCCATTCCCCTCAATTCCTTTCCATTCCATTTCTCTCCATTGCATTCCATTCCATTCCAATCCATTCCAATCCGTTCCATTCCATTTCTTTCCATTCCATTCCATGCTATTCCAATCCTGTGCATTCCATTCCATTCCATTCCTTTCCATTCCACTCCTGTCTATTTCTCTCCACTCCATACCATTCCTCTCGATTCCATTCCATTGCTCTCCATTCCTTTCCATTCTATTCCATTCTGCTCCATTCCATTCCGTTCCATTCCATACATTCTATTCCATTACTGTCCTTTCCATTCTTCTCCACTGCATTTCATTTCACTCCATTCGATTCCATTCAAATCCTCTACATTCCATCCCAATGCAGTCCTCTCCATTCCATTCCTCTCCATTCCATATCATTCTTATCCATTCAATGCAATTTCATTCTACTCCATTCCAATACATATAATTCCATTCCATTCCATTCCATTCCTCTACATTCCATTCAACTACACTTCATTCCATTGATTT
Source organism: Carlito syrichta (assembly GCF_000164805.1). Lineage (NCBI taxonomy): Eukaryota > Metazoa > Chordata > Mammalia > Primates > Tarsiidae > Carlito > Carlito syrichta. Next base: position 93,730 of record NW_007253045.1, read on the forward strand.
CCATTCCTTTCCATTCCATTCCACTCCATTCCATTCCATGCAATTCCAATCCTCTCTATTCCATTCAATTCCATTTTTACCATTCCTTTCCATTCCATTCCATTCTATTCCATTTCAGTCAATTCCTTTCCACTCCTTCCTCTCCATTCCTTTCCATTCCTTTCAAGTCCCCTCCTCTCCCTTTTATTCCATTCCATTCCATTCATCTCAATTCCATTCCTCTCCATATCATTCAATTTCTTTTGTTTTATTTCCATTCTTCTCCATTATACTCCTCTTCACTCCATTACATTCCATTATTCTCCATTCCATTCCATTCCGTTCCATTCTATTCTATTCCATGTCATTCCTCTCCATTCCATTCCATTCACCTCCATTCCATTCTTCTCCTTTCAGTTCCATTCAATTCCAGTCCATTTCATTCCTTTCCATTCCATTTATCTCCATTCCATTCCATTTTATTCCATTTCATTCAATTCAATTCCATTCCTCTTCTTTCCATTCCACTACACTCCATTCCATTTCGTTCCTCTCTATTCCATTCCATTCCATCCAATTCCATTACTGTCCATTCCATACATCTCCATTCCATTCCTCTCATTCCATTCCATTCTATTCCAATCCTCTCCATTCCATTATATTCCATTTCATTCCATTCCTCTCCATTCCATTCCATTCCACTATACTACATTCCATTCCACTCATATCCTTTCCATTCCATTCCTTTCCATTCCATTCCTCTCCATTCCTTCCTAATTCTTTCCATTCATTTCCTCAACATTCCTTTCCATGCTATTAAAATCCCTCTGAAGCCAGGCTCAGTGGCTCTGCCTGTAATCCCGTGCCTTTGGGAGGCTGAGGTTAGTGGATTGCCTTAGCCACGGGTTTGAGACCCGCCTGGGCAGCGATACCTCATCTCTACAATAAATCAAAAAATCGGCTGGGTGTGGTAGCACATGCCTGTAATTCCGGCTACTCGGAATGCTAAAGAGGAAGGATCACCAGAGCCCAGCAGGTCGAGCCTACGGTGGCAGGGAGTGGCCACTGCACTCCAGTCTGGGCGACCGAGTGAGATTCTAACTCAAAAAAAGTCTCTCTGCTTTCCATACATTCCAATTCATTCCACTCCACTCCATTCCATTCCTCTCAAAACCATTCCATTCAATTCCATTCCACTCCATTCCATTCCTTTCTATTCCAATCCTCTCCTTTCCATTCCATTCATTCCATTCCGTTCCTGTCCTTTCCATTTTTCTCCTTTGCATTCTATTTCACTCCATTCGATTCCATTCAATTCCTCTACATTCCATCTAAATGCAGTCCTCTTCATTCAATACCTCTCCATTCCATTCTATTCCATCAATTCCATTACTTTCCATTCCAATAACAACATTCCATTTCATTCCATTCCATTCCATTCAATTCCTCTCCATTCCATTCAACTCCACTCCATTCCATTTCACTCCATTCCTTTCCATTTCATTCCACTCCGTTTCAAACCATTCCATTCCTTTCCCTTCCATTCCAATCCTCTCTATTCCATTCCATTCCATTTTATTCCACTCCTCTCCATTCCATTCCATGCCATTCCATTCATCTCTATTCCATTCAATTCCTGTCAATACCATTCCATTCCATTATTCTTCATTCCATTCCACTCCTTTCCATTCCGTTCAATTCCATTACTCTCCATTCCAATCCACTCATCTCAATTCCTTTCCTCTCCAATGTATTCAAATACATTCGATTTCTTTCCATTCCTCTCCATTCTACTCCTCACCATTCCATTCCATTACTCTCCATTCCATTCCATTCAATGTCATTTCATTCATCTCTATTCCACTCCTTTCTATTCCATTCCATTCCATTCCTCGCCATACCATTCCATTCCATTACATTCATATTCAATACTCTCCATTACATTACATTCCACTCCATTGCATTCTATTCCATCCCTTCCCATTCCTCTCCATTATATCCCTCTCCATTCCACTCCATTCAACTCCAGTCCTTTAAATTCCATTCCACTCCATTCCATTCCAGTCCATTCCATTCCTCTCCATTCAATTCCATACCATTTCTTTCTTCTCCGTTCCATTCCATTCCATTCCTTTGCATTCCTCCCCATTCCTATTACATTCCATGCCATTCCATTCCTCTCCATTCCTTTCCTCTACATTCCATTCCATTCCTTGCCATTCCGTTCCATTCCATTCTATTCCATTCCACTCCACTCCATTCCATTCCACTTCATTGCTTTCCATTCCATACCTCTCCATTCCATTCCATTCCTCTCTATTCCATTCCATTCCTCTCCATTCCATTCCATTACACTCCATTCCATTCCATATTTCTCCATCCCTATTCTATTCCATTCCATGCTATTCCATTCCATTCCATTCAACCCCATTCCATTCCATTCATTCCATTTAATTCCATTCCTTTCCATTCCATTCTTCTTCATTCCATTCTATTTCATTCCATTCCATTTATCTCTATTTCATTCCAATCCATTCATCTCCATTCCATTCAATTCCAATCCATTCCATTTCATTACATGTCTGAATATTCCAATTCATGCCTCTCCATTCCATTCCAATCCATTTCATTCCATTCCTTTTCTTTCCTTTCCATTCAGTTCCATTCCATTCCAATCGGTTCCATTCCTCTGCATTCTATTCCATTCCATTCCATTCATTTCCATTCTTTCCTCTTCATCCCGTTCCATTCCATTCTATTCCTTATTCTCCATTCCATTCCATTCCATTCCATTACTTTGCATTGCTCTCCAGTCCATTCCGTTCCATTCAATTCTATTCTATTACATTTCTCTCCGTTCAATTCCAGTTCATTCTTCTCCATTCAACTCCATTCATTCCTTTCCACTCAATTCCATTCCATTCCAATCCATTCCATTAATTTCAATATCTTTCTTCTCCATTCTATTCCATCCATTATATTCCATTCCTTTCCATTCCATTGAATCCATTCCACAACATACCTCTCCATTCCATTCCCTCCCATTCCATTCTATTACAACTCATTGCATTCCATTCCATTGCATTCTTTTTAATCCATTACATTCCAGTCAATTCGTCGCTATTGTATTCCATTGTATTCCATCCATTCCATTCCATTCCATTCATCTCTATTCCATAACTCTCCATTCAATTCCATTCCATTATATTCCAATCCATTCCTCTCCATCCCATTCCTCTTCATTCCATTCCATTCCATTCCATTGCAAATCATTCCATTCCATTCCATTCCTCTCCTTTCCATTCCATTCCAACCCACTCCTTTGCATTCCTCTCCTTTCCATTCCATTCAATTGCTCTCCATTCCATTCAATTCCTCTCCATTCTATTCCATTCCTTTCAATGCCATTCCGTTCCGTTACTCTCCATTTCATTCCCTTCCATAAAATTCCATTAGATTTAATTCCTCTGCATTCCAGTCCATTCCAATCCTTCCATTCCATTCCATTCCATTCCTCAACATTCCAATCCATTCCATTGCATTCCATTCCATTGCATTCCATTCCTCTCCATTCCATTCCATTCTATTCCTTTCCACTCCACTCCATTCCATTCCACTCAACTCCACTCCAAACCATTCCTCTCCATTCATTTAAATTCCTTTCAATTCCATTCCACTCCATTACTCTCCTTTCTTTACCAAATATCCCATTCCACTCCATTCCATTCCATTCCTCTCCATTCCATTCCATTACACTCCATTCCATTCCACTCCATTCAATTCCATTCAATTCCATTCCTCTCCATTCTTCTCCATTCCATTCCTCTTTTCCCTCTCCATTCCATTCCACTCCATTCCAGTTTTCTCCATTCCATTCCATTCCAATCTTTTCCATTACTCTCCATTCTATTCTATTCCATTCCATCCATTTACATTCCTTTCCTCTCCATTCCGTTCGAATCCATTCTATTCCTTTACTCTCCATTCCATTCCATTACTTTCCATTGCTCTCCATTCCATTTCGTTCCATTTCATTCTATTCCATTTCATTCCTCTCCATCCTATTCCATTCATCTCCATTCCATTCTTCCCCGTTCAATTCCGTTCCATTCCATTCCATTCCTCTCCATTCCATTCCATTCAATGTCATTTCATTCATCTCTATTCCACTCCTTTCCATTCCATTCCATTCCTCGCCATACCATTCCATTCCATTCCATTCACTTTCAATACTTTCCATTCTATTACATTCCACTCCGTTGCATTCTATTCCATCCCTTTCCATTCCTCTCCATTCTATCCCTCTCCACTCCATTCCATTCTACTCCCGTCCTTTAAATTCCATTCCACTCCATTCCATTCCTCTCCATTCCTTTCCTCTACATTCCATTCCATTCCTTGCCATTCCGTTCCATTCCATTCTATTCCATTCCACTCCACTCCATTCCATTCCACTTCGTTCTTTTCCATTCCATTCCTCTCCATTCCATTCCATTACACTCCATTCCATTCCATATTTCTCTATCCCTATTCTATTCCATTCCATGGTATTCCATTCCAATCCATTCCATTCATTCCATTTCATTCCATTCCTTTCCTTTCCATTCATCTCCATTCCATTCCAATCCATTCATCTCCATTCCATTCAACTCCAATCCATTTCATTCCATTACATTCCTCAATATTCCATTCCATGCCACTTTATTCCATTCCAATCCATTTCATTCCATTCCTTTTTTTCCCTTTCTATTCAATTCCATTCCATTCCAATCTGTTCCATTCCTCTGCATTCTATTCCATTTCATTCCATTCATTTCCATTCCTTTCCTCTCCATTCCGTTCCATTCCATTCTATTCATTTACTCTCCATTCCATTCCATTCCATTCATTTACATTGCTCTCCATTCCATTCCATTCGATTCAATTCTATTCAATTACATTTCTCTCCATTCAATTCATCTCCATTCCATTCTTCTCCATTCAATTCCATTCCATTCTTCTCCTTTCCATTTCTCTCCATTCCATTCCATTTCGTTCCATTCCATTCCATTCCATTTCTTTCCATTCAATTCCATTCTATTCCATTCCTCTCCTTTCCACTCCACTCTTCTCCATTTCATTCCTCTCCATAAAATTCCACTCCATCCGATTCCATTCCTCTCCATTCCATTCCATTCCATTCCATACCTGTCCATTCATTTCCTCTCAATTCCATTTGATTTAATTCCTTTCCAATCCTCTCCATTACATTATATTCCATTTCATTCCATTCCTCTCCATTCCATTCCGTTTCATTCCACTGTATAACATTCCATTCCACTCGACTCCATCCCAGTCTGTTCCTCTCAATTTCTATCCATTCCATTCCTCTCCATTCCATTCCATTCCATTCCATTCCAATCCTTTCCAATTCTTTCCATTCCATTCCATTGTTTTCCATTCCACTCCATGCTATTCCAATCCTGTGCATTCCATTCCATTCCATTTCATTCCACTCCACTCCGTTCTATTCCTCTCCACTATATTCCATTCCTCTCCATTCCATTCCAGTCCACTCCATTCCATTGCATTCTATTCCATTTTGCTCCATTCCATTCCGTTCCATTCCATACATTTCATTCCATTCCTGTCCTTCCCATTCTTCTCCATTGCATTCCATTTCACTCCATTTGATTCCATTCAATTCCTCTACATTCCACCACAATGCAGTCTTCACCATTCCACTCCTCTCCATTCAATTCCATTCCATTCCATTCAATTTATCTACATCTATTAAACTCCTCTCCATTCCATTTTACTCCATTCCTTTCCATTCCATTTCACTCCCTTCCCTTCCATTCAATTCCAATCCTCTCTATTCCATTCCATTTCATGTTTTCCATTCCTTTCCATTCCATTCCATTCTATTCCATTCCTCTATTCCATTCCATTCCAGTCAATTCCTTTCCACTCCATTCCTCTCCATTCCTTTCCATTCCATTCAAGTCCATTCCTCTCCATTTCATTCCACTCCATTCCATTCATCTCAATTCCATTCCTCTCCAAACCATTCAATTTTTTTTATTTCTTTCCATTCTTCTCCATTCTACTCCTCTTCATTCTATTCCATTCCATTACTATACATTCCATTCCATTCCATTTCATTCATCTCCATTCCATTCCTTTCCATTACATTACATTACAATCCTCTCCATACCATTCCCCTCCATTCCATTCATTTTCAATCATCTCCATTTCATTCCATTTCACCCCTTTGCATTCCATTACATTTCTTTCCATTCCCCTCCATTCTATTCCTCTCCATTCCATTCCTTTAAATTCATTTCCACTCCATTCCATTTCATTCCATTCCTCACCATTAAATTCCATTCCATTCCTTTTACCCCATTCCATTCCATTCCTTTGCATTCCTCTCCATTCCTTTCCATTACATTCCATTCCTTGCCACTACGTTCCATTATTTTCCAATCCCACTACATTCCATTCCATTCTATTCTTCTCCATTCCATTCCTCTCCGTTCCATTCCATTCCTCTCCATTCCGTTCTATTCCTCCCCATTTAATTCCACTTCACTCCTTTCCATTCCACCCCATTCCATTCCATTCCCTTTCAATCCTCTTCATTCTTCTCCATTCCATTCCTCTTATAAGTCTCCATTCCAATCCTCTCCATTCCAGTCCTCTCCATTCCGTTCCATTCCATTCTATTCTATTACTCTCCATTTCATTGCATTCCATTCCTTTCCATTGCTCTCCATTGCATTCCGTTTCGTTCCATTCTATGTCATTACATTCCTCTCCATTCAAATCCAGTTAATTCTCCATTCCACTCCAATTCATTCCTTTCCATTCAATTCAATTTCACTCCTATCCATTACATTAATTTCAATTGCTTTCTTCTCCATTCTATTCCATCCATTATATTCCATTCCTGTACATTCCATTGATTCCATACCATTACATATCTCTCTATTCCATTCCCTCCCATTCCATTCTATTCCAATTCATTACCCTCAATTCCATTGCATTCTTCTCTACTCCATTGCATTCCAGTCCATTCCATGCCATTCTATTCCATTACATTACATCCATTCCATTCCATTCCATTCATCTCAATTCCATAACTCTACTTTCCATTCTATTCCATTCTATTCCATTCCATTCCTCTCCATTCCATTCCAATCCATTCCACTCCATTCCTCTCCTTTCCATTCCATTCCATCCCACTCCTTTCCATTTCTCTCCTTTCCATTCTATTCAATTGCTCTCCATTCCATTCCATTCCTTTCAATTCCATTCCTTTCCGCTCCTCTTCATTTCATTCCCTTCCATTCCATTCCATTAGATTTAATTCCTCCCTTTCCATTCCATTCCAAATCCATTCCATTCCATTACTCAACATTCCATTCCTTTCCATTGCATTTCATTCCATATTATTCCATTACTCTCCATTCCATTCCATTCCTTGAAATTCCATTCAACTCCATTCCACTGCATTCCATTCCCCTCCATTCCCCTCCATTCAATTCCATTCCATTCCTTTCTTCTCCATTCCATTCCATTCCATTCATTTACATTCTACTCCATTCCTATTCCATTCCATTACATTCCATGCCATTCTATTTTTCTCCATTCCATTCCTCTACACTTCATTCCATTCCATTCCTTGCCATTCTGTTCCATTCCATTCCAATCCATTCAATTCCACTCCACTCCATTCCATTCCACTTCATTCCATTCTTCTCCATTACATTCCATTCCTCTCCATTCCATTCCAATCCATTCCATTCCATTCCTCTCCATTCTTATACCCTTCCGTTCCATGCCATTTCATTCCTCTCCATTCCATTCCTTGCAATTCCGTTCCATTGCTTCCATTCCTTTCCATTTCATTCCTTATCATTCCATTCCATTCCATTCATCCCATTCCATTAAATGTCTTTCCTTCCATTCTTTCCATTCCACTCAATTCTATTTCATTTCATTCCATTCCATTCCTATCCATTCCATTCCAATCCATTCCTCTCCATTCCATTCAATTCCATTCCGTTCCATTCCTCAACATTCTATTCCATTCCATTCCATTCCTTTCCATTCAATTCCAATACTCTCCATTGCATGGTATTCCATTTCATTCCATTTCTCTCCATTCCATTACATTCCTTTCAATTCCATTCCATTCCTCTCTTTCCATTCCATTAGCATTTATTCCATTCCATTTCTCTCCATTCCATTCCACTCCATCCATTCCCTTCCGCTCCATTCTATTCCCCTCCACTCCATTCCATTCCACTTCATTCCCTTCCATTCCATTCCTCTCCATTACATTCATTCCTCTCCATTCCATTCCAATCCATTCCATTCCACTCCTCTCCATTCCTATACCCTTCCATTCCATGCCATTTCATTCATCCCATTCCATTAAATATCTTTCCTTCCATTCTTTCCATTCCATTTAATTCTATTCCATTTCATTCCACTCCATTCCTATCCATTTCATTCCTCTCCATTCCATTCAATAACAATCCTTTCCATTCGATTCCATTCCCCAACATTCTATTCCATTCCATTCCATTCCTTTCCATTCAATTCTAATCCTCTCCATTGCATTCTATTCCATTTCATTCCATTTCTCTCCATTCCATTCCATTCCATTCAATCCCATTCCATTCCACTCTTTCCATTCCATTCGAATTTATTCCATTCCATTTCTCTCCATTACATTTCACTCCATTCCATTCCTTTCCTTTCCATTCTATTCTCCTCCACTCCTCTCCATTCCATTCCATTCATTCCATTCCACTCTACTCCATTCCATTCCTGTCCACACCATTACATTCGTCTCCATTCCATTCCTTCCCTTTGCATTCAACTCCATTCCATTCCATTCTATTCCATTTCTCTCCATTGCATTCCATTCCAATCTTCTCCATTACTCTCCATTCCATTCCTCTTCATTCCTCTATTTTCCATTCGATTTCAATTCTATCCATTCCATTCCATTTCCATTCCTCTGAATTCCATTTCATTTCACTCCATTCCTTTGCCTTCCATTACATTCCTCTCCATTCCACACAATTCCCTTCCTCTCCATTCCTCTTCATTCCATTCTATTCCTTTCCATTCCATTCCATTACTTTCCTATCTATTTCATTCCATTACATGCCATTCCATTCCATTCCTCTCCACTCCTGTCCATTCCATTCCATTCCATTCTTCTCCATTCCATTCCTTTCCATTCCATTCCTCTTCCCTCCATTGCAGTCCTCCCATTTCTTTCCATTCCTCTCCTTTCCATTCAATTCCTTTCCATTCATATCCTCTCAATTCCATTCCATTCCATTACATGGCATTGCATTCCACTCATCTCCATTCCATTCCATTTCTTTCTTCTCCATTCCATGCCATTTTATTCCATTCCATTCTATTCCATTCCATTCCACCTCAATCCACTACATTAATTTCTATTCCTTTCCTCTCCATTCAATTCCATCCATTCTATTCCATTCCTCCCCATTCCATTGCATTCCATTGCATTCCAATACATTCTTCTCCATTCCTTTCCCTTCCATTCCATTCTATTACTTCTCATTCCTCTCCATTCATTTGCATTCCACTCCACTCCATTCGTTTCCATTCCTCACCATTCTATACAATTCCATTTCATTCCTTTCATCTTCAATTAATTTCCTCCAATCCATTCAATTACATTCGATTTCTTTCCATTCCTCTACATTCTACTTCTCTCCATTCCAATCCATTCAATTACACTCCATTCAATTTCTTTCATCTCCATTCCATTTCATTACATTTCATTACATTCCTCTCCATATCATTCCATTCCATTCAATTCATATTAAATCCCCTCCATTCTATTCCATTCCATTCCATTTCATTCCATTCCATCCCTTTCCATTCCTTTCTTCTCCGTTCCATTCCATTCCATTCCTTTGCATTCCTCTTCTTTCCTATTCCATTCCAATCCATTCCATTCTATTCCATTCTATTCCTCTCCATTTGTTTTCTCTCCATTCCATTCCATTAAATTTCATTCCTTGTCATTCTGTTCCATTCCATTCCATTCTATTCCACTCCACTCCTTTCAATTCCTTCTCATTTCATTCCATTCCTCTCCATTCCATCCCAATGCTCTCCATTCCATTTCATTCCACTACATTCCATTACCTTCCTCGCCATTCATGTTCCATTCCACTCCAAGCCATTCCATTCCTCTCCATTCCATTCCGTTCCTTTCCTTGCCATTCCATTCCATTCCTTTTCATTCATTCCTCAACATTCCATTCTATTCCATTCCGTTCCATTCCATTCCAATCCTCACCACTCCATTCCATTTCATTCCTCTCCATTCCATTCCTATCTACTCCATTCCATTCATCCCCATTCAATTCCACTCCATTCCATTCCATTCTACTCAACTCCATTACATTCCTCTCCAATCTTCTCCTTTCCATTCCTCTTATCTCTCTCTATTCCATTCCATTCCATTCAATTCCTCTCCATTCTAGTCCTCTCCATTCCATTCAAATTTTTTCCATTATTCTTCGTTCTATTCCATTCCATTCCATTCATTTCCATTCCAATCCATTCCACTCTACTCCTTTCCATTCCACTCCATTCTGTTCCATTCCATTCCTCTCCATTCCATTCCATTCCATTCCTCTCCATTCTGTTCCATAACACTCCATTCCATCCCATATCTCTCCATCCCTATTCTAATCCATTCCTTGCTATTCCATTCCATTCCATAGCATTCCATTCATTTCATTTCATTCCATTAATTTCCTTTCCCTTCTTCTCCATTCCATCCTTTTCCATTCCAGTCCATTTATCTCCATTCCATTCCAATCCACTCATCTCCATTCCATTCAATTCCAATCCATTCCATTCCATTCCATTCCATTCCATTCCATTCCATTATATGCCTCAACATTCCATTCCATTCCATTCCATTCCTGTACTCTCTGTTCCATTCCATTCAAATCTCTTCCATTACTCTCCATTCAATTCCTTTCCATTCCATACATTTCCATTTTTTTCCTCTCCATTCCGTTCCATTCCATTGTATTCCGTTACACTCCATTCCATTCCTTTCCGTTACTTTCCATTTTACGCCATTCCATTCCATTCCATTCTATTCCATTTCATTCCACTCCATTCCATTCCATTCATCTCCATTCCATTATTCTCCATTCCATTCCATTCCATTCCATTCCATTCCATTCCATTCCATTCTTCTCCATTCCATTTCTCTCTATTACATTCCGTTTCATTCTATTCCATTCCATTCTATTCCATTTCTCTCCATTCCATTCCATTCTATTCCATTCCTCTCCTTTCCATTCCACTCCACTCTATTCCATTTCATTCCTCTTCTTTCCATTCCATTCCATCCGATTCCATTCTTCTCCATTCCATTCCATTCCATACCTGTCCATTACATTCCTCTCAATTCCATTCCATTTAATTCCTTTCCAATCCTCTCCATTCCATTATATTCCATTTCATTCCATTCCTCGCCATTCCATTCCGTTTCATTCCACTATACTACATTCCATTCCACTTTACTCCATCCCATTCCGTTCCTCTCAATTCCTTTCCATTCCATTCCTCTCCATTCCATTGCATTCCTTTCCAATCCATTCCAGTGCTTTAATTCCATTCCATAATATTCCAATCTTGTGCATTCCATTCCGTTCCATTTCATTCCACTCCACTCTCTTCTATCCCTCTCCACTCCATTCCATTCCTCACAATTCCATTCCATTCTACTCCATTCCATTCTGCTCCCTTCCATTCTGTCTGATTCCATACATTCCATTCCATTTCTGTCCTTTCCATTCTTCTCCATTGCATTGCATTTCACTCCATTCGATTCCATTCAATTCCTCTACATTCCATCCCAATGCAGTACTCTCCATTCCAATCATCTCCTTTCCATTCCATTCCATTCAAATCCTTTCCAATCCATATCATTCAATTCCATTCCACTCCATTCCATTCCTCTACATTCCATTCAATTCCTCTCCATTCCATTGTACTTCATTCCTTTCCATTCAATTCCACTCTCTTCCATTCCATTCAATTCCAATCCTCTCTATTGCCATACATTCCATTTTTTCCATTCTTTTCCATTCCATTCCGATCTATTCCATTCCTCTATTCCATTCCATTCCAGTCAATTCCTTTCCACTCCATTCCTCTCCATTCCTTTCCATTCCTTTCCATTCCATTCAAGTCCATTCCTCTCCATTCCATTCCATTCATCTCAATTCCATTCTTCTCCTAATCATTCAATTTCTTTCGATTTCTTTCCATTCTTCTCCATTCTACTCCTCTTCATTCCATTCCATTCCTTTACTCTCCATTCCATTCCATTTCATTCATCTCCATTCCATTCCTTTCCATTGCATTACGTTACAATCCTCTCCATACCATTTCCTTCCATTCCATTCATTTTCAATCCTCTCCATTCCATTACATTCCACTCCTTTGCATTCCATTCCATCTCTTTCCATTCCCCTCCATTCTATTCCTCTCCATCCATTCCTTTCAATTCCATTCCTTTAAATTCCATTCCACTCTATTCAATTCCATTCCATTCCAGTCCATTCAATTCCTCTCCATTAAATTCCATTCCATTCTTTTTTTCTCCATTCCATTCCATTCCATACCTTTGCATTCCTCTCCATTCGTATTCCATTCCTTGCTGCATCGTTCCATTATATTCCACTCCACTCCATTCCATTCCACTTCATTCCATTCCATTCTATTCTTGTCCATTCTATTCCTCTCCATTCCATTCCATTCCTCTCCAATTCGTTCCATTCTTCCCCATTTCATTCCACTCCACTCCTTTCCATTCCTCTCCATTCCATTCCCTTACATTCCTCCCTATTCTTGTTCATTCCATTCCTCTTATCCTGCTCCATTCCATTCCATTCCTCTCCATTCCTGTCCTCTACATTCCATTACATTCTAATCTCTTTCATTACTCTCCCTTCTATTCCAATCCATTGCATTCATTTCCATTCCCTCCCTTTCCATTCCGTTCCATCCCATTCTATCCCATTACTCTCCACTCCATTCCATTCCATTACTTTCCATTGCTCTCCATTCCATTCCATTCCATTCCATTCTATCCCATGTCATTCCTCTCCATTCCATTCCGTTCATCTCCACTCCATTCTTCTCCTTTCAAATCCATTCAATTCCAGTCCATTTCATTCTATTCCATTCAATTCAATTCCATTCCTCTCCTTTCCATTCCATTCCTCTCCTTTCCATTCCACTAGACTCCATTCCATTTCATTCCTGTCTTTTCCATTCCATTCCATTCCATTCCTCTCCATTCCATTCCTCTCATTCCATTCTAATCCTCTCCATTCCATTATATTCCATTTCATTCCATTCCTCTCCATTCCATTCCTTTCCGTTCCACTATACTACATTCCATTCCACTCGACTTCTTTCCATTCCATTCCCTTCATATCATTTCCATTCCATTTCTCTCCATTCCATTCCAGTTCTTTCCATTCCATTCCATTCCATTCCTCAACATTCCTTTCCATGATATTAAATCCTCTGCATTCCATCCATTCGATTTCATTCCACTCCACTCCATTCCATTCCTCTCCACTCCACTCCATTCCTCTCAAAACGATTCTATTCAATTCCATTCCACTCCATTACATTCCTTTCTATTCCAATCCTCTCCATTCCATTCCATTCCATCCATTCCATTCCGTTCCTGTCCTTTCCATTTTTCTCCTTTGCATTCCATTTCACTCCATTCGATTCCATTCATTTCCTCTACATTCCATCTAAATGCAGTCGCCTCCACGCAGTTCCTCTCAATTCCATTCCATTCTGTTCAATTCCATTCCTTTTCATTGCAATCCACAACATTCCATTCATTTCCATTCCATTCATTTCCTCTCCATTCCATTCAACCCCACTCCATTCCATTTCACTCCATTCCTTTCCATTCCATTCCACTCCATTCCATACCAGTCCAATCCTACTCCTTCCATTCCAATCCTCTCTATTCCATTCCTCTCCATTCCATTCCATGCCATTCCAGTCATCTCTATTCCATTAAATTCCTGTCAATTCCATTCCATTCCATTCCTCTTTATTCCGTTCCATTTATTCCCATTCCATTCAATTCCATTACTCTCCATTCCATTCCATTCATCTCAATTCCATTCCTCTGCAATGCATTCAATTACATTCGATTTCTTTCCGTTCCTCTCCATTCTACTCCTCACCATTCCATTCCATTCCATGACTCTCCATTCCATTCCATTCCATTTCATTTCATTCATCTATTCCATTACTTTCCATTCCATTCCATTCCATTCCTCTCCATACCATTCCATTCCATTACATTCATTTTCAATCCTCTCCCTTCCATTACATTCCACTCCATTGCATTCCATTCCATCCCTTTCCATTCCTCTCCATTCTATCCCTCTCCATTCCATTCCATTCAACTCCATTCGTTTAAATTCTATTCCACTCCATTCCATTCCATTCCATTCCAGTCCATTCCATTCCTCTCCATTCAATCCCATTCCATTTCTTTCTTCTCCATTCCATTCCATTCCATTCCTTTGCATTCCTCTCTATTCAATTCCATTCCATTTCTTTCTTCTCCATTCCATTCCATTCCAATCCTTTGCATTCCTCTCCATTCCTATTCCATTCCATGCCATTCCATTCCTCTCCATTCCTGTCCTCTACATTTCATTCTATTACATTCCTTGCCATTCCGTTCCATTCCATTCCATTCCATTCTTTTCCACTCAATTCCATTCCATTCCATTCCTATCCATTCCATTCCATTTCTCTCCATTCTATTACACTCCATTCCATTCCATACCTCTCCATCCCTATTCTATTCCATTCTATGCTATTCCATTCTGTTCCTTAACATTCCATTCCATTTTATTCCATTCATTCCATATCATTCCATTCCTTTCCTTTCATGTCTTCTCCATTCCATTCTATTCCATTCTATTCCATTCCATTTATCTCCATTCCATTCCAATCAATTTCTCTCCATTCCCTTCAATTCCAATCCATTCCATTCCATTACGTGCCTCTCCATTCCATTCCATTCCATTTCATTCCATTCCTTTTCCTTCCATTCCATTCCATTCCCATCTGTTCCATTCCTCTCCATTTCATTCCATTCCATTCCATTCATTTCCATTCCTTCCCTCTCCATTCCCTTCCATTCCATTCATTCCATTACTCTTCATTCCCTTCCATTCCGTTCCTTTCCATTGCTCTCCATTCCATTCCGCTTCATTCCAATCTATTCGATTACATTCCTCTCCATTCAATCCCAGTTCATTCTTCTCCATTCCACTCCAATTCTTTCCTTTCCATTCCAAACCTATCCATTCCATTATTTTCATTTGCTTTCTTTTCCTTTCTATTCCATCCATTATATTTCTTTCCTCTCCATTCCATTGATTCCAGTCCATTACTTACCTCTCCATTCCATTCCCTCCCTTCCATTCTATTCCAACTCATTACACTCCATTTCATTGCCTTCTTCTCTATTCCATTGCATTCCAGTCCATTCCTCACAAATGTATTCCATTATATTCCATCCATTCCCTGACATTACATTCATCTCCATTCCATAACTCTCCATTCCATTCCATTTTATTCCATTCCATTCCTCTCCATTCCATTCGTCTCCATTCCCTTCCATTCCATTACACACCATTCCATTCCGTACCATTCCTTTCCTCTCCTTTCCAGTCCATTCCAACCCACTCCTTTCCATTCCTCTCTGTTCCATTCCATTCAATTGCTCTCAATTCCATTCCATTCCTCTCCATTCCATGCCATTCCATTCCTTTCAATTCTATTCCATTTCGTTCCTCTCCATTTCATTCCCTTCCATAACATTCCATTAGATTTAATTCCTCTCCATTCCATACCATTCCAATACATTCCATTCCATTCCATTCCAATTCATTCCTCAACATACCTTTCCATATTATTCAATTCCTCTCCATTCTAACCCGTTCCATTCTATTCCTTTTCACTCCTCTCCATTCCATTCCACTCAGCTCCACTCCATTACTTTACTCTCCATTCCTTTCAATTCCTTTCAATTCCACGCCACTCCATTCCATTCCATTCCTCTCCATTCCATTCCTCTCCATCCCATTTAATTCCATTTCATTCCTCTCCATTCCATTCCACTCCTCTCCATTGTACTCCATTCTTCCCCATTCCATTACACTGGATTTCATTCAATTCCACTCCATTTCATTTCATTCAATTATATTCCTCTCCATTCTTCTCCATTTCATTCCACTTATTCTTTTCCATTCCATTCCACTTATTTCCATTCCATTCCATTCCTCTCCATTCCAGTCCTCTTCATTCCATTCCATTCAAATCTCTTCCATTACTCTCCATTCTATTCTATTCCATTACATCCATTTCCATTCCTTTCCTCTCCATTCCGTTCGATTCCATTCTATTCCATTACTCTCCATTCCATTCCATTACTTTCCATTGCTCTCCATTCCATTTCGTTCCATTCCATTCTTCTCCATTCCTCTCCATTCCAGTCCATTCATCTCCATTCCACTCTTCTCCGTTCAATTCCATTCCATTCCATTGTATTCCATTCCATTCAATTCCATTACTCTCCATCCCATTCCATTCCATTCCATCCTCTCCGTTCCATTCCACTCCACTCCATTCCATTTCATTCCTCTCCATTCCATTCCATTCCATCCAATTCCATTCCTCTCGATTCTATTCCTTCCATTCCTTCCCCCTCCATTCCATTCCTCTTCATCCATTCCATTCCATTCCTTTCCAATCCTCTCCATTACCCTATATTCCAATTCATTCCATTACTCTCCATTCCATTCCGTTCCATTCCACTGTACTGCAATCCATTCCACTCGATACAATTCCATTTCATTCCCCTCAACTTCTTTACATTACATTCCTTTCCATTCCATTCCATTCCATATCTTCCCATTTCGTTCCATTCCATTCCATTCTATCCCATTCCTCAACATTCCACTCCATGCTATTCCTATTCTCTAAATTCCATTCCATTCCATTTCATTCCAGTTCACTCCATTCCATTCCTCTCCATTCCATCCATTCCATTCCACTCCATTCTATTCCATTCCTCTCCATTACTTTCCATTCATTCCATTCCATTCCTGTCCTTTCCATTTTTCTCTATTGAATTCCATTTCACTCCATTCGATTCCATTCAGTTCCTCTACATTCCATCCAGATGTAATCCTCTTCATTCCATTCCTCTCTATTACATTCCTTTTCACCCATTCCATTTCGTTTCTCTCCTTTCCATTTTTCTCTTTTGCAGTCCATTTCACTCCATTCAATTCCATTCAATTCCTCTACCTTCCATCTAAATGAAGTCCTCTTCATTCAATTACTCTCCATTCCATTTCATTCCATTCCTTTCCATTCCAATCCACAACATTCCATTCCTTTCCATTCCATTCAATTCCTCTCCATTCCATTCAACTCGACAACATTCGATTTCACTCTAGTCCTTTCCATTCCATTCCACTCTGTTCAGTACCATTCCATTCCTTTCCCCTCCATTCCAACCCTCTCTATTCCATTCCATTCAATTTTATTCCATTCCTCTCCATTCCATTCCATGCCATTCCATTCATCTCTATTCCTTTCAATTCCTTTCAATTCCATTCCATTCCTCTTCATTCCTTTCCATTCCTTTCCATTCCATTCAATTCCAATACTCTTCCTTCCATTCCATTAATCTCAATTCCATTTCTCTCCAATGCATTCAATTACATTCGATTTCTTTCCTTTCTACTCCTCACCATTCCATTGTTCTCCATTTCATTACATTCCATTTCATTTTATTCAACTCTATTCCATTCATTTCCATTCCATTCCATTCTTCTACATACCATTCCATTCCATTTCATTCCATTAATTTTCAATCCTTTCCATTCCATTACATTTCACTCCATGGCATTCCATTCCATTCCTTTCCATTCCTCTCCATTCTATACCCTCTCCATTCCATTCCATTCAACTCCATTCCTTTAAATTCCATCCCACTCCTTTGAATTCCATTCCAGTCCATTCCATTCTTCTCCATTCAATTCCAGTCCATTTCTTTCTTCTCCATTCCATTCCATTCCATTCCACTCCATGGCATTCCATTCCGTCCCTTTCCATTCCTCTCCATTCTATACCCTCTCCATTCCATTCCATTCAACTCCATTTTTTAAAATTCCATTCCACTCCTTTGAATTCCATTTCAGTCCATTCCATTCTTCTCCTTTCAATTCCATTCCATTTCTTTCTTCTCCATTCCATTCCTTTGCATTCCTCTCCATTCCTATTCCATGCCATGCCATTCCATTCCTCTACATTCCATTCCTCTACATTCCATTCCATTCCATTCCTTGCCATTCCGTTCCATTCCATTCCATTCTACTCCATTCCATTCCATTCCATTCCTCTCCATTCCTCTCCATTCCGTTCCATTACACTCCATTCCATTCCATATATCTCCATCCCTATTCTATTCCATTCCATGCTATTCCATTCCATTCCCAAGCATTCCATTCCGTTCCATTCTTTCCATTTCATTCCATCATTCTCCATTCCAGTCTATTCCATTCCATTCCATTTCATTCCATTTATCTCCATTCCATTCCAATCCATTAATCTCCATTCCATTCAATTCCAATCCATTCCATTCCATTAGATTCCATTAAATGGCTCAACATTCCATTCCATTCCATGCCTCTCTATTCCATTCCATTCCATTCCATTCTATTCCTTTTCCTTCCATTCCATTCAATTCCATTCCATTCCAATCTGTTCCATTCCTCTCCATTCTATTCCATGCCATTTCATTCATTTCCATTCCTTTCCTCTCCGTTCCGTTCCATTTCATTCTATTCCATTACTCTCCATTCCATTCCATTCCATTCTTTCCATTTCTCTCCATTCCATTCCATTCCATTCCATTCCATTCTATTCGATTACTTTCCTCTCCATTCAATTGCAGTTCATTCTTCTCCATTCCACACCAATTCATTCCTTTCCATTGAAGTCCATTCCAGTCCAATCCATTCCATTAATATCAATTGCTTTCTTTTCCATTCTATTCTATCCATTATATTTCTTCCTCTCCATTCCAGTGATTCCATTACATTACATACCTCTCCATTCCATTCCCTCCCATTCCATTCTATTCCAATTCATTACACTCCATTCCATTGCATTCTTCTCTATTTCATTGCATTCCAATCCATTCTTCGCCATTTTATTCCATTACATTCCATCCATTCCATTATATTCCATTCTATTCCTCTCCATTCCATTCCTCTCCATTCCATTCCATTCCATTACACACCATTCCATTCTATTCCATTCCATTCCATTCCTTTCCTTTCAATTCCATTCCAACCCATGCCTTTCCATTCCTCTCCATTCCATTCCATTCCTTTCAATTCCATTCCATTTCGTTTCTCTCCATTTCATTCTCTTCCACAACATTCCATTAGATTCAATTCCTCTCCATTCCATTCCATTCCAATCCATTCCATTCCATTCCTCTCCATTCCTTTCCATTCCTATCTATTTCAATCCATTCCTCCCCATTCCATTCCTCTCCTTTCCATTGCATTCCTATTTATTCCATTCCATTCCTCCCCATTCCTTTCCTCTCCATTCTATTCCATTCCTATCCAATCCATTCCATTCCTCTCCATTCCATTCCATTCCTCCCCATTCAATTCCACTCCATTCCATTCCATTCCACTCCACTCCATTCCGTTCCATTTCATTCCTCTCCAATCTTCTCCATTCCATTTCCCTTATTCCTCTTCATTCCATTCCATTTCATTCCTTTCCTCTCCATTCCAGTCTTCTCCATTCCATTCCTTTCAAATCTCTTCCATTACTCTCCATTCTATTCCATTCCATTCCATACATTTCCATTTCTTTCCTCTCTGTTCCGTTCCATTCCACTCTATTCCATTGCACTCCATTCCATTCCTTTCCGTTACTTTCCATTGCACGCCATTCCATTCTGTTCCATTCTTTTCTATTCCATTTCATTCCACTCCATTCCATTCCATTCATCTCCATTCCATTTTTCTCCATTCAATTCGATTCCATTCCATTCCATTCCATTTCTCTCCATTACATTACGTTTCATTCCATTCCATTCAATTCCATTTCTCTCCATTCCATTCCTCTCCTTTCCATTCCACTCCACTCTATTCCATTTCATTCCTCTTCATTCCATTCCATTCCACCCGATTCCATTCTTCTCCACTCCATTCCATTCCATTCCATTCTATACCTGTCCATTCCATTCCTCTCAATTCCATTCCATCTAATTCCTTTTCAATTCTCTCCATTATATTATATTCCATTTCATTCCATTCCCTGCCATTCCATTGCGTTTCATTCCACTATACTGCATTCCATTCCACTTGACTCCATCCCATTCCGTTCCCCTCAATTCCTTTCCATTCCATTCCTCCCATTCCATTCCATTCCAATCCATTCCAATTCTTTAACTCCATTCCATGCTATTCCAATCTTGTGCATTCCATTCCATTCCACTCCATTTCATTGCACTCCACTCCCTTCTATCCCTTTCCACTCCACTCCATTTCTTACCATTCCATTCCATTCCATTCTATTCCATTCTGCTCCCTTCCATACCGTCCCATTCCATACATTCCATTCCATTTCTGTCCTTTCCATTCTTCTCCATTGCATTCCATTTCACTCCATTCGATTCCATTCAATTCCTCTACATTCCATCCCAATGCAGTCCTCTTCATTCCAATCCTCTCCATTCCATTCCATTCCATTCAAATCCATTCCAATCCATTTCAATCCATATCATTCCATTCCATTCAATTCCTCTACATTCCATTCAACTCCTCTCCATTCTATTGTACTCCATTCCTTTCCATTCCATTCCACTCTATTCCATTCCATTCAATTCCAATCTTCTCTATTGCATTCCGTTCCATTTTTCCATTTTTTTCCATTCCATTTCATTCTATTCCATTCCTCTATTCCATTCCATTCCAGTCAATTCCTTTCCACTCCATTCCTCTCCATTCCTTTCCATTCCTTTCCATTCCATTCAAGTCCATTCCTCTCCATTCCATTCCATTCATCTCAATTCCATTCCTCTCCTAACCATTCAATTTCTTTCGATTTCTTTCCATTCTTCTCCATTCTACTCCTCTTCATTCCATTCCATTCCATTACTCTCCATTCCATTCCATTCCATTTCATTCATCTCCATTCCATTCCTTTCCATTGCATTACGTTACAATCCTCTCCATACCATTCCCTTCCATTCCAATCATTTTCAGTCCTCTCCATTCCATTACATTCCACTTCTTTGCATTCCATTCCATCTCTTTCCATTCCCCTCCATTCTATTCCTCTCCATCCATTCCTTTCAATTCCATTCCTTCAAATTCCAATCCACTTTTTTCAATTCCATTCCATTCCAGTCCATTCCATTCCTCTCCATTAGATTCCATTCCATTCCTTTTTTCTCCATTCCATTCCATTCCATACCTTTGCATTCCTCTCCATTCGTATTCCATTCCATTCCTTTCCTTGCTCCTCCATTCCATTATATTCCACTCCACTCCATTCCATTCCTCTCCATTCCATTCTAATCTTGTCCATTCTATTCCTCTCCATTCCATTACATTCCTCTCCATTCCGTTCCATTCTTCCCCATTTCATTCCACTCCACTCCTTTTCATTCCTCTCCATTCCATTCCATTCCATTCCTCCCCATTCTTGTCCATTCCATTCCTCTTACCTCCTCCATTCCATTCCATTCCATTCTATTCCATTCCTGTCCATTCCTGTCCTCTGCATTCCATTCCATTCTAATCTCTTTCATTACTCTCCCTTCTATTCCATTCCATTGCATTCATTTCCATCCCCTCCCATTCCATTCCGTTGCATTCCATCGATTTCATTACTCTCCATTCCATTCCATTCCATTCCATTACTTTCCATTTCTCTCCATTCCATTCCATTCCATTCCATTCTATTCCATGTCATTCCTCTCCATTCCATTCCATTCATCTCCATTCCAATTCTTCTCCATTCAATTCCATTCAATTCCATTCCATTTCATTCTATTCCATTCAATTCAATTCCATTCCTCTCCTTTCCATTCCATTCCTCTCCTTTCCATTCCACTAGACTCCATTCCATTTCATTCCTGTCTATTCCATTCCATCCAATTCCATTCCTCTCCATTCCATCCAATTCCATTCCTCTCCATTCCATCCCATTCCATACCTCTCCATTCCATTCCTCTCATTCCATTCCAATCCTCTCCATTCCATTATACTCCATTTCATTCCATTCCTCTCCATTCCATTTCATTCCGTTCCACTATACTATATTCCATTCCACTCGACTTCTTTCCATTCCATTCCCCTCATGTCATTTCCATTCCTTTTCTCTCCATTCCATTCCAATTCTTTCCATTCCATTCCATTCCTCAACATTCCTTTCCATGATATTAAATCTTCTGCATTCCATTCATTCGATTTCATTCCACTCCACTCCACTCCATTCCTCTCCACTCCATTCCATTCCTCTCAAAACCATTGCATTCAATTTCATTCCACTCCATTACATTCCTTTCTATTCCAATCCTCTCCATTTCAATCCATTCCATTCCTGTCCATTCCATTCCTTTCCATTCCAATCCTCTCCTTTCCATTCTATTCCATTTCATTCTATTCCTATCCATTCCATTCCTCTTCATTCCATTCCATTCCTTGCCATTCCGTTCCATTCCATCCCAATCCATTCCATTCTTCTCCATTCCATTCCATCCATTCCATTCCTGTCCTTTCCATTAATCTCCATTGCATTCTAATTCACTCCATTTGATTCCATTCAATCCTCTACATTCCATCCCAATGCATTCCTCTCCATTCCATTTGTTTTCATTCCATTCCATATCATTCAATCCCATTCCTCTCCATTCCATTCCATTCCATTCCATTATATTCATTTCCACTCCTTTCCATTCAACGCCATTCCATTCCATTGTACTCCATTCGTTTCCATTCCATGCCACTCCATTCCATTCCAGTCTTCTCTATTCCATTCCATTTCATTCCTTTCCATTCCTCTCCTTTCCATTCCAATGCATTACACTCCATTCCATTCCATTCCATTACTTTCCTCTCCATTCAATTCCATTCCTTTCCATTGCTCTCCTTTCCACTGTATTCCGTTCCTCTCCATTCCATTCCACTCTTCAGTATTCCATCGCACTCCATTGCTTTCCATTCCATTCCAATCCATTCCATTCAATTCCATTGCATTTTATTCCATTCCTTTCCATTCCATTCCATTCCTTTCCTTTCCATTCCTTTCCTATGTATTCCATTTCATTCATTTTTTTGCCTTCTGTTCTGATCCGTTCCATTCCAATCCATTCCAGTCCATTCCTCTCCATTCCATTCCAGTCCTCTCCATTCCATTCCATTCTTCTCCTTCACATTCCATTTCATTCCTATCCTCTCCATTCCATTCCGTTCCATTACATACCATTTCATTCCATTCCGTTCCATTACATACCATTTCATTCCATTCCTTTCCATTCCATTCCATTCCAGTTCGTTCATTTCAAACCTTTCCTTTCCACCTCATTCAATTCCATTAATTTCCATTGCATTTCTTTCCAGTCAATTCCATCCATTCTATGCCATTCCTCTCCATTCGATTTCATTCCATTACATTAAATTCCTCTCCATTCCATTCCCTTCCTTTCCATTCTATTACATTTCATTGCTCTCCATTCCTTTGCATTCCACATCCTTCCAGTCTTTTCCATTCCTCACCTATCTATTCCATTCCATTTCATCCATTCCATTTCATTCTTCTCCACTCCATTCCTCTCCAATCTATTCAATTACATTCGATTCCTTTCCAGTCCCCTCCATTCCACTCCTTTCCATTCCATTCCATTCCATTACTCTCCATCGCTTCCATTCCATTACATTCCATTTCATTCATCTGCATTCCATTCCATTCCATTCCATTCCTCTCCATACCATTCCATTCCATTTCATTCCTTTTCAATCCTCCACATTCTATTAAATTGTATTCCATTCCATCAATTCCATTCCATTCCTTTCTATTCGTCTCCATTCCATTCCATTCCTGTAAATTCCATTCCACTCCATATGTTTCCATTCCTTTCCATTCCTCTCTGTTCCATTCCATTCCATTGATCTCCATTCCATTCCAGTCCTTTCCATTCCATTCTTCTCCATTCCATTCCATTGCACTCCTTTCCTCTCCATTCTATTCCATTCCATTCCATTTAATTCCATTCCATTGCTCTCCATTCCATTCCAGTTCTCTCCATTCCATTCCTCTCCATTCCATTCCATTACACTCCTTTCCTCTCCATTTCATTCCATTCCTCTCCATTCCATTCCATTCAATTCCCCTCCATTCCATTCCTTTCCATTCCACTTTCTCCATTCTTTTCCAGTCCTCTCCAATCCATTCCATTCCTCTCCTTTCCATTCCATTCCATTCCTATCCTCTCCATTCCATTCCGTTCCTTTACATACCAATGCTTTCCATTCCCTTCCTATGCTTTCCATTTCATTCTTCTCCATTCCATTCCATTTCATTCCTTTCCATTTCACCACAATAAATTACATTAATTTACATTACTTTCCTCTTCATTCAATTTCATCCATTCCATTCCATCTCACTCCATTCCGGTCCATTCCATCCCATTCTTCTCCATTCCACACGATTCCATTCCTCTCAATTCCATTCCATTCTATTTCATTCTTTCCATTCCTCTGCATTCCTCTCCATTTCATTCCATTCTATTCCATTCCTTTCCATTCTTCTCTATTCCATTTCATTCCATTCCATATTTTTCCATTCCATTCCTCTCCATTCCAGTCCTTTACATTCTATTCCTCTCCAATCCATTTCCTTTCAATTCCATTCCTTTCCATTCCTTTCCAGTCCTCTCCCTTCCATTGCATTCCTCTACTTTCCCTTCCATTCCATTCCTATTCTCTCCATTCCTTTCTGTTCCTTTATATTACATTGTACTCCCTTCTTCTCCATTCCATTCCATTTCATTCTTCTCGATTCCATTCCATTTCATTCCATTCAATTGCATTCCATTCCACTCCAATCCATTCCAATAATTTCCATTCCTTTCCTCTCCATTCAATTCCATGCATTCTCTTTCATTCCTCTCCAATCCATTTAATTCCGTTGCATTCCATTACATTCCTCTCCATACCATTCCATTACTCTCCATAACATTGCATTCAATTCTATTTATTTTCTATCCTTTCCCTTCCATTTTATTCCATTTTATTCCCTTCCATTCTTTACATTCCTCTCCCTTCTATTCCTCTCCATTCAATTCCATTCCATTACATTCCACTGCTTTAAATTCTCTTCCTCTCCATTCCATTCCGTTTATTTCCATTCAATTACTCTCCATTCTATTCCATTCCACTGCTTTCCATCAATTCCATTCCATTCCATTCCACTTCTCACATTTATATTGCATTTCATTCCAATCCTTTCCTCTCCATTGTATTCCAATTCATTCTTATCCATTCCATTCCTTACCATTCCATTCCATTCCTTTGCATTCCTCTCGATTCCTGTACAATTCCATTTCATTCCATTCCTCTCAATTTCTTACCTCTCCAGTCCATTCCATTCCATTCTATGTCATTCCATTCCATTCCTTTCCACTCCATTCCATTCCTTTCCATTCCTATCATTCCGTTCCATTCCTCTCCATTCCATTCTATTCCATTCCATTCCATTCCACTCCATTCCATTCCATTCCATTACTCAATTTTCCATTCCATTCCATTCCTCAATATTCCATTCCATTCCAATTCATTCCACACCATTCCACTCCTCTCCATTCCGTTCCATTCAATTTCATTACATTCCACTCCATTCCACCCCATTCCATTCAATTCCTCTCCATTCCATTCCATTCCTATCTATTCCTTTCCATTCCCTTCCTTTCCTCTCCATTCTTTTCTACTCCACTCCTAGCCATTCCATTCCATTCCATTTTATTCTTTTCCTTTCCATTCCAATCCATTCTATTCCATTCCTTTCCTCTCCATTCCATTCCTTGCTATTCCAATACTCTGCAACCCATTCCATTCCATTCCTTTCCACTCCACTCCACTCCATTCTTCTACACTCCATTCCATTCCTCTCCATTCCATTCCACTCACTCCAGTCCATTCTATTCCATTACTCTCCATTCCATTCCATCCATTCCATTCCATTGCTGTCTTTTCCATTCATCTCCATTGGATTCCATTACACTCCATTAGATTCCATTCAATTCCTACACATTCCATTCCAATGCATGACTCTCCATTCCTTACAAATGCATTCCATTTCATTCCATTGCATTCAATACCATTCTTCTCCATTCAATTATATAACGTACCATTCCATTCCATTCCTTTCCATTTCATTCCTTTCCATTCCATTCCTCTCCAGTCCATTTCAATCCACTCCATTCCATTGCACTCCATTCCATTCCATTCCATTCCAATCCCCTTATTCCATTCCATTCCATTTTATTCCGTTCTTCTGCTTTCCATTCCATTCCTTTCCCTTCCATTCCTCTCTATTCCATTCTATTCCTTTTCATTACTATCCTTTCCATTCTATTCCACTTCATTCCTTTTCAATCCTTTCCATTCCATCTAATTCCAGTATTCTCCATTCCATTCCATTCCACTCCTTTGCAATCCTCTCCATTCCATTTCATTCCATTCCCCTCCATTCCATTCCGTGCCATTGCATTCCCTTCCATTCCTCTCCATTCCAGTACATTCAATTCATATCCATTTAATTCCATTCCTCGCTGCCTCATTCCATTCCATTCCATTCCATTACACTCAACTCCATTCCATTCCACTCCACTCATTTCCATTCCATTCCCTTCAACTCCCTTCCACTCCATTCCTCTCCTTTCCTTTCCATTCCATTCCATTCCCTTCCATTTCTCTCCATTGCATACCATTCCATTCCATTCCCTTCCATTTCTCTCCATTGCATACCATTCCATTCCATTCAATTCCATTCCTCTCCATTGCATTCCATTTCATTCCTCTCCTTTCCAGTTCATGCTATTCCAATCCTCTGCATTCCATTCCATTCCACTCCACTCCATTCCATTTCTCTACACTCCATTCCATTGCTCCTATTGCATTCCGTTCCATTTCATTCCACTCCATTCCATTCCATTCTATTCCATTTCTCTCCATTCCATTCCATTCCAATCATCCCATTCCATTCCTGTACTTTCCATTCTTCTCCTTTGTATTAAATTTCACTCCATTCGATTCCATTCAATTCTCTACATTCCTCTCCATTCCATTCAACCCCACTCCATTCCATTGAACTCCATTCCTTTTCATTCCATTCCACTACATTCCATTCCATTCCATTCCAACCTCTCTATTCCATTCCATTCCATTTTATTCCATTCTTCTCCTTTCCATTCCATTCCATTCCACTCCATTTCTATCTATTCCATTCCTCTCCATTACATTACATTCCTAGTCATTCCATTCCACTCCACTCCATTCTATTCCACTCCATTCCATTTCATTCCATTTCTCTCCATTTCATTCCAATCCATTCAATTCCATTCCACTCCACTCCATTCCATTCCATTCTTCCCCATTCCATTCCAGCCCGTTCCATTCCTCTCCGTTGCATCCCATTCCATTCCATTCCTCTCCATGCCATTCCTATCTATTCCACACCTTGCCATTCCGTTCATTCCATTCCATTCCAATCCATTCCAGTCCATTCCTCTCCATTTCATTCCATTCCACTCCATTCCATTCTATTCCTTTCCTCTCCAATACATTCCATACCATTCCATTCCATTCCACTTCACTCCATTCCATTACTCTCTACCCCATTCCATTGGTCTCCATTCCATTCCATTGTATTCCACTCCATTCCATTCTTTTCCATTTCTCTCCATTCCATCCCATTCCATTCCTCTCCATTCCTCTTCATTCCGTTCTTCTCAATTTCACTATATTCCATTCTATTCCTATACAATCCATTCCATTCCATTCCATTCCTCTCCATTCATCTTGATTCCATTCCATTCTGGTAAATTCCTTCCTCTTTATTCCATTCCATTCCTACCCTCTCCATTCCATTATGTTCCATTACATATCATTGCATTCCATTTTTTTCCATTCCACCCCAATCCATTCAATTAATTTCCATTCCTTTCCTCTCCATTCAATTCCATCCATTTTATGCCATTCCTCTTCATTCGATTTGATTCCGTTCCATTCCATTTCTCTCAATTCCATTCCCTTCGATTCCATTCTTTTACATTTCATTCCTCACCATTCCTCTGCATTCCTCTCCATTACTTCCCTTTCTATTCCTCTCAATTCCAATCATTTCCATTCCATTCCTCTCCATTCCTATACAGTCCTCACCATTCCATTCAATTCCTTTCCTTTTCATTCCATTCCATACTATTCCATTACTATCCTCTCCATTCCATTCCATTCCATTCCATACCATTGCATTCCAGACATTCCTTTCCATTTCATACATTCGTCTCCATTCCATTCCTTTTCATTCCATTCCATTCCACTCCAATCCGTTCCTTTAGTTTCCATTCCATTCCACTCCATTTCATTCCTCTCCACACCATTCCACTCCTGTCCATTCCATTCAATTCCTCTCCATTCCACTCCATTCCATTCTTCTCCCCTTTTCTCCATTCCATTCCCCTCCATTCCGTTGTATTCCATTCCATTCCATTCCAATCCAGTCCATTCCTCTCCATTCCATTGAACTCCATTCCATTCCCTTGCTCTCCAATCCATTCTAGTCCTCTTCATTCTTTTCCATTCCTCTCCTTTCCATTCCAATCCATTCTTCTTCACTAAATTCCATCCCATTCCTTTGCATTCCTCCCCAGTCCATTCCATTCCTCTCAATTCCTATTCCATTCCACTCCATTCCATACCATTCCTCTACATTACTTTCCATTCCATTCCTTGCCATTCCGTTCCAATCCATTTCATTCCTAAACATTCCATTCCTTCGTTCAATCCTACTCCTCTCCAAACTATTACAATCCATTCCGCTCCATTACATTCAATTACATTCAATTCCATGCATGCGATTCCATTTTTTAACGTTCCATTCCATTCCAATAAGTTACTTTCCATTCAAATCCTCTCCATTCCATTCCATTCCATTCCATTCTTCTCCATTCCATTCCATTATATGCCACTCCTCTCCATTCAATTCCATTCCATTCCACTCCAATCAATTCCTTTCCACTCCATTCCACTCGATTCCATTCCTCTTCATTCCATTCCACTCCACTCTATTCCATTCCACTCCACTCCATTCCATTCCATTCCTCTCCTTTCAAATTCAATCCATTCCATTCCATTGCATTACATTCCATTCCACTCCTATTCATTCTATTCCATTCCATTCTATTCCAATCCATTCCTTTCCTCTCCATTCTATTCACTAGTATTCCGTTCCATTCCATTCCATTCCACTCCTTTCCATTCTATTCCACTGAACTCCATTCCAATGTTCTCCACGCCATTCCATTCCTCTCCATTCCATTCAATTTCAATCCACTTCATTCCATTCCATAGCATTCCATTCCATTCATTCCATTCCATTTCATTCCTATCCTTTCCATTCCTATCCTTTCCATTATTCTCCATTCCATTCCATTCCATTCCATTCCATTCCATTCCATTCCATTTCTCTCCTTTCCATACCTTTCCATTCCACTCCATTTCATTCCATTCCCATCTATTCCACTCCATTCCATTACATAGCATTCCATTCCATTCATTCCATTCCATTCCTATCCTTTCCATTCCTATCCTTTCCATTATTCTCCATTCCATTCCATTCCATTCCATTCCATTTCTCTCCTTTCCATACCTTTCCATTCCACTCCATTTCATTCCATTCCCATCTATTCCTCTCCATTCCATTCATTTCCCTTGCTCTCCAATCCATTCCAGTCCTCTCAATTCCTTTCCTCTCCATTCTTTTCCATGCCATTCGTATCCATTCCATTCCATTCCATTCCGTTCCATTCTTCTCCATTCCATTCCATCCCATTCCTTTACATTCCTCTCCATTCCATTCCATTTCTCTCCATTCCATTCTATTCCACTCCACTCCAATCCTCTCCACGACATTCCATTCCTCTCCATTCCATTCCATTTCATTCCTCTCCATTCAATTCCATTCCGCTCCATACAATTCATGTCCATTCCATTCCAATCCTCTACATTCCATTCCATTCCATAACTCTCCATTCCTTTCAATTATTTTCCCTTCCATTCCATTCCCCTTCATTCCATTCAATTCCTGTCCATTTCATTCCATTCCTCTCCATGCCACACCATTCCATTCCTCTTCATTCCATTCCACTACAATCCATTTTATTCCATTCCATTCCTCTCCATTCCACACCATTCCGTTTCTCTCCATTCCTCTCCATTCCATTCCATTCAATTCCTCTCCATTTCATTGCACTCCATTTCATTCGTTTCCTCTCCATTATATTCCACTACACTCCATTCCATTTCATTCCTTTCTCTTCTATTCCTTTCCAATCTTCTCCATTCCATTCCGTTCCATTTCATTCCATTCTTTCCCAGTCCATTCCTCTCCCTCCCCTTCTATTACTATCTCTTACATTCCACTCCACCCCTCTCCATTCCATTCCTTTCCTTTCCATTCCTCTCCATTCCATTCCCTCCCGTCTACTCCATTACATTACATTCATCTCCATTCCATTCTATTCCTCTCCATTCCATTCCATTCCTCCCCATTCCATTCCACTCAATTGCATTCCATTCCACTCAATTCCATTCCATTCCTTTCAATTCCTCTCCATTCTTCATTCCATTCCTCTTATCCCTCTCCATTTCATTCCATTCCTCACCATTCCATGCCTTCCCATTCCATTCTCTTCCCATCCATTCTATTCCAATTCATTCCACTCCATTCCTTTCCATTCCTCTCTATTCCATTACATTCCAGTCCGTTCCTCGCCATTCTAGTCCATTCCATTCCATCAATTCCATTCCATTCCATTCATTCTCATTCCATTCCTCTCCATTCCATTTCATTCCTTTATATTCCATTCCATTCCTCTCCATTCCATTCCATTATACTCTATTTCATTCCATTCAATTCCATTCCGTTCCATTCCATTCCTTTCCTTCCCATTCCATTCCATTCCTTTTCTACCCACTTCTTTCCATTCACCTCAATTCCATTCCATTCAGTTGCTTTCCATTGTATTCATTTCCTCGCCATTCAATTCCATTTCTTTCCATTCCTCTGCATTCCATTCCTCTCCATTCTCTTCCCTTCCATTCAATTAGTTTTAATTCCTCTCCATTCCATTCATTCCAATGCATTCCATTTCAATCCATTCCATTCCATTCCTCAACATTCCATTCCATTTCATTGCATTCCATTCCTCAACCTTCCATTACAATCGATTCTATTCCTTTCCACTCCACTCCATTCCATTCCACTCCATTCCACTCCATTCCATTCCTCTCCATTCCATTAAATTTAATTCCATTCCACTCCACTCCATTCAATACCATTCCTCTCCATTCCATTCTAATCCCTTCCATTCCATTCTTCTCCATTCTATTCCTATCCATTCCATTCCTTTCCATTCCAATCCTCTCCTTTCCATTCTATTCCATTTCATTCCATTCCTATCCATTCCATTCTTCTCCATTCCATTCCTTGCCATTCCGTTCCATTACGTCCCAATCCATTCCATTCCTCTCCATTTCATTCCATTCCATCCATTCCATTCCAATCCTGTCCTTTCCATTAATCTCCATTGCATTTCAATTCCCTCCATTTGATTCCATTCAATTCCTCTACATTCCGTCCCAATCCATTCCTCTCCATTCCATTCATTTCCATTCCATTCCATTCCATTGAATTCCATTCCTCTCCATTCCATTCCATTCCATTCATTTCCACTCCATTGCATTCAACTCCATTCCATTCCATTGAACTCCATTCCTTTCCATTCCATGCCACTCCATTCCATTCCAATCCTCTTTATTCCATTCCATTTCATTGCATTCCATTCCTCTCCTTTCCAACCCAATGAATTCCATTCCATTCCATTCTTCTCCATTCAATTCCTTTCCTTTCCATTGCTCTCCTTTCCATTCTATCCCATTCCTCTCCATTCAATTTCACTCTTCAGAATTCCATTGCACTCCATTGCTTTCCATTCCATGCCAATTCTTTCCATTCCATTCAATTTTATTCCATTCCTCTCCATTCTATTCCAATCATTTCCTCTCCATTCCTTTCCTATGTATTCCATTCCATTCCATTTTTGCCTCTGTTCCAATCCATTCCATTCCAATCCGTTCCAGTGCATTCCTCTCCATTCCATTTCAGTCCTCTCCATTCCATTCCATTCCTCTCCTTTACATTCCATTCCATTCCTATCCTCTCCATTCCATTCCGTTCCATTACATACCATTGCATTCCATTCCTTTCCATTCCATTCCATTCATTCTTCTCCATTACATTCCAGTTCATTCTTTCCACTCCTTTCAATTCCACCCTATTCAATTCCATTAATTTCCATTCCGTTCCTCTCCATTCAATTCCATCCATTCTATGCCATTCCTCTCTATTCGATTCCATTACATTCCATTACGTTCCTCTCCATTCCATTTCCTTCCATTCCATTCTATTACATTTCATTGCTCTCCATTCCTTTGCATTCCACTTTATTCCAGTCTTTTCCATTCCTCGCATATCTATTCCATTCCATTTCTACCACTCCATTCCATTCCATTCTTCTCCACTCCATTCCTCTCCAATCCATTCAATTACATTCGATTCCTTTCCATTCCACACCTGTCCATTCAATTCCATTCCATTACTCTCCACTCCTTCCATTCCATTTCATTCATCCGCTTTCCATTCCATTCTATTCCTCTCCATACCATTCCATTCCATTCCCTTTCAATCCTCTCCATTCCATTAAATTGCATTCCATTCCATCAATTCCATTCCATTCCATTCTATTCGTCTCCATTCTATTCCATTCATTTCCATTCCTTTAAATTCCATTCCACTCCATGTTTTTCCATTCCTTTCCATTCCACTCCATTCCATTCCATTCCATTGCTCTGCATTCCATTCCAGTCCTCTCCATTCCATTCCTCTCCATTCCATTACATTACACTCCTTTCCTCTCAATTCCCTTCCATTTCATTCCATCCCTCTCCATTCCTCCCTTTACATTCCATTCCTCTCCATTCCATTCCTCTCCATTCCATTCAATTCCATTCGATTCATTTCCCTCCATTCCATTCCTTTCCATTCCATTTTCTCCATTTTTTTTCATTCCTCTCCATTCCATTCCCTTCCTTTCCTTTCCTTTCCATTCCATTCCATTCCATTCCATTCCATTCCATTCCATTCCTATCCTCTCCATTCCATTCCGTTCCAACCTCTCTATTCCATTCCATTCCATTTTTTCCATTCCTCTCCATTTCATTCCATTCCATTCCTCTCCTTTCCATTCCATTCCATTCCTATCTTCTCCATTCCATTCCGTTCCTTTACATACCAATGCTTTCCATTCCCTTCCTATGCATTCCATTTCATTCTTCTCCATTCCATTCCATTTCATTCATTTCATTCCTTTCCATTCCACCGCAATCCATTACATTAATTTCCATTCCTTTCCTCTTCATTCAATTTCATCCATTCTATGTTATTTCTCATTTGATTCCATTCCATTCCATAAAATTCATCTCCATTCCATTCCTTTCCATTCCATTCTATTGCATTTCATTGTTCTCAATTCCTTTGCATTCCACTCCATTCTATTCTTTTCCATTCCTTGTCAATCTATTCCATTCTATTTCATCCATTCCATTCCATTCCTATCTTCTCTATTACATTCCTTTCCAATCCATAATTTTACATTCGATTACTTTACTTCCACTCCATTCCACTCCTCTCCATTCCCTTCCATTTCATTACACTCCATTCCCTTCCATTCCATTCCATTTCATTCATCTGCATTCCATTCCATTCCATTCCTCTCCTTACCATTCCATTCCATTCCTTTTCAATCTTCTCCCTTCCATTCCATTCCATTCAATTGTATTACATTCCATCAATTCCATTCTACTCCACTCCATTCCATTCCTCTTAACAACATTCCTTTCCATTCTATTCCTCCATTCCTCTCCATTCCACTCCTCTCCATTCTTCTATATTCCATTCCATTCCATTCCATTCCAATACATTCCATTCCATTCTTTCAATTGTATTCCATTCCATCAATTCCATTCTACTCCACTCCATTCCATTCCTCTTAACAACATTCCTTTCCATTCTATTCCTCCATTCCTCTCCATTCCACTCCTCTCCATTCTTCTATATTCCATTCCATTCCATTCCATTCCAATACATTCCATTCCATTCCAATCCTCTCCATTCCATTTTATCTCACTCCATTCCGTTCCATTCCATCCCAATCTTCTCCATTCCACACGATTCCATTCCTCTCCATTCCTCTCAATTCCATTCCATTCTATTCCATTCTTTCCATTCCCCTGCATTCCTCTCCATTCCATTCCATTGTCTTCCATTTCTTTCCATTCTTCTCTATTCCATTCCATTCCATTCCATACTTCTCCATTCCATTCCTCTCCATCACAGTCCTTTACATTCCATTCCTCTCCATTCCATTCCTTTCCATGCCATTCCTTTCCATGCCATTCCTGTCCTCTCCATTCCATTCTTCTCCTTTCTCTTCCATTCCATTCCTATCCTCTCCATTCCTTTCTGTTCCATTACATTACATTGCATTCCCTTCTTCTCCCTTCCATTCCATTTCATTCTTCTCGATTCCATTCCATTTCATTCCATTCAATTGCATTCCATTCCACTCCAATCCATTCCAATAATTTCCATCTCTTTCCTCTCCATTCAATTCCATGAATTCTCTTTCATTTCTCTCCAATCCATTTCATTCCATTGCATTCCATTACATTCCTCTCCATACCATTGTATTCCATTCTATTTATTTTCAATCGTCTCCCTTCCATTTTATTCTATTTTATTACCTTCCCTTCCATTCCTTTACATTCCCCTCCGTTCTATTCCTCTGCAATCCATTCCATTCCATTGCATTCCACTGCTTTAAATTCTCGTGCTCTCCATTCCTTTCCATTCATTTCCATTCAATTACTCTCCATTCTATTCGATTCCACTGATTTCCTTCAATTCCAGTCCATTCCATTCCACTCCTCACCTTTCTATTGCATTCCATTCCAATCCTTTCCTCTCTATTCTATTGCAATCCATTCCTATCCATTCCATTCTCTTCCATTCCATTTCAATCCTTTGCATTCCTCTCGATTCCTATTTACTTCCATTTCATTCCATTCCTCTCCATTCCTTACTTCCCCAGTCCATTCTATTCCATTCTTTGCCATTCCATTCCATTCCTTTCCCCTCCGTTCCATTCTTTTCCATTCCTATCATTCAATTCCATTCCTCTCCATTCCATTCCATTCCATTCCATTCCACTCCACTCCATTCCATTCCATTCTATTCCATTTCTCAATATTCCATTCCATTCCATTCCTCAATATTCCATTCCATTCCATTCAATTCCACTCCATTCCTCTCCTCTCCATTCCATTTCATTACATTCCACTCCATTCCATTCTGTTCCATTCCTTTCCATTCCATTCCTATCTATTTCTTTCCATTCTCTTCCTTTCCTCTCCATTCTATTCTACTTCACTCCTCGCCATTCCATTCCTTTCCATTTTATTCCATTCCTTTCCATTTCATTCCATTTCATTCCATTTCATTCCTTTCCTCTCTATTCCATTCCTTGCTATTCCAATCCTCTGTAAGCCATTCTATTCCACTCCACTCCACTCCATTCCTCTCCACTCCATTCCATTCCTCTCCATTCCATTCCACTCCATTCTAATCCATTCTATTCCATTACTCTCCATTCCATTCGATTCCATTCCATTCCATCCATTCCATTCCATTGCTGTCTTTTCCATTCTTCTCCATTGGATTCCATTACACTCCTTTAGATTCCATTCAATTCCTACACATTCCATTCCAATGCATGACTCTCCATTCCTTACAAATGCATTCCATTTCATTCCATTGCATTCAATTCCATTCTTCTCCATTCAATTGCATAACGTGCCATTCCATTCCATTCCTCTCCATTTCATTCCTTTCCATTCCATTCCTCTCCATTCCATTCCAATCCACCCCATTCTATTGCACTCCATTCCTTTCCATTCCATTCCACTACATTCCATTCCATTCCATTCCAATCCCCTTATTCCATGCCATTCCATTTTATTCCGTTCCTCTGCTTTCCATTCCATTCCTTTCCCTTCCATTCTTCTCGAATCCAATCCACTCCATTTCATTACTATCCTTTCCATTCTCCTCCACTCCATTCCTTTTCAATTCTTTCCATTCAATACTATTCCATCTAATTCCACTATTCTCCATTCCATTCCATTCCATTCCTTTGCATTACTCTCCATTCCATTTAATTCCATTCCTCTCCATTCCATTCAGTGCCATTGCATTCCATTCTATTCCTCTCCATTCAAGTTCATTCCATTCATATCCATTACATTCCATTCCTCGCCACTTTGTTCCATTCCATTCCATTCCATTTCATGCAACTCCATTCCATTCGACTCCACTCCTTTCCATTCCATTCCCTTCAAATCCCTTCCACTCCATTCCTCTCCTTTCCTTTTCATTCCATTCCATTCCATTCCATTCCATTCCTCTCCATTGCATACCATTCCATTCCACTCCACTCCATTCCATTTCTCTTCACTCCATTCCATTTCATTCCACTCCATTCCATTCCATTCCAATCGTCCCATTCCATTCCTGTACTTTCCATTTCCTCCATTGCATTTCATTTTACTCCGTTTGATTTCTTTCAATCCTCTACATTCCATACCAATGCATTACTCTCCATTCCATTCAACTCCTCTCCATTCCATTGCACTCCATTCCTTTTCATTCCATCCCACTCTATTCCATTCCATTCCATTCCAATCTCTCTATTCCATTCCATTCCATTTTATTCCATTCCACTCCATACCTATGTATTCCATTCCATTGCAATCAATTCCATTCCATTCCTCTCCATTCCGTTCCATTCCATTCCATTCAATTCTGTTCCTCTCCATTCCATTCCTTTCCATTCCTCTCCATTTCCTTCCACTCCACTCCATTCTATCCCACTCCATTCCATTTCATTCTATTTCTCCATTTCATTGCAATCCATTCCATTCTATTCCGTTCCATTCCTCTCTGTCCATTCCATTCCATTCCATTCCTTTCCATGCCATTCCTATCTATTCCATTCCATTCCATTCCTTAACATTCCGTTCCATTCCATTCCCTTCCAATCCATTCAAGTCCATTCCTCTCCATTTCATTCCATTCCACTCCATTCCATTGTATTCCTTTCCTCTCCAATACATTCCATTCCATTCCTTTCTACTTCACTCCATTCCATTCCATTCTGGTCCTTTCCATTCCTCTTTATTCCATTCCATTCCTACCCTCTCCATTCCATTACGTTCCATTACATATCATTGCATTCCATTCCTTTCCATTCCACTCCAATCCATTCAATTAATTTCCATTACTTTTCTTTCCATTCAATTGCTTCCATTCTATGCCATTTCTCTCCATTCCATTCCATTCCATTACATTACATTTCTCTCAATTCCATTCCCTTCCATTCCATACTTTTACATTTCAATCCTCTCCATTCCTTTGTATTCCACTCTATTCCTTTCCTTTCCATTCCTCTCTATTTCAATCCTTTCCATTCCATTCCTCTCCATTCCTGTCCAGTCCTCTCTATTCCATTCAATTCCTCTCCTTTCCATTCCATTCCATTCTATTCCATTCCTCTCTTCTCCATTCCATTCCGTTACATTACATACCATTGCATTCCAGTCATTCCCCTTCCATTTCATTTCATTCTTCTCCATTCCATTCCATTCCATTCCATTTCACTCCAATCCGTTCCTTTAGTTTCCATTCCATTCCACTCCATTCCATTCATCTCCACACCGTTCAACTCAAGTCCATTCCATTCAATTCCTCTCCATTCCATTCTTCTCCCTTTTTCTCCATTCCATTCCTCTGTATTCCATTCAATTCCATTCCAATCCAGTCCTTTCCTCTCCATTCCATTCCACTCCATTCCATCCATTTTCCTTGCTCTCCAATCCATTCCAATCCTCTCCATTCTTTTCCATTTCTCTCCTTTCCATTCCATTCCATTCTTCTTCATTCAATTCCATCCCATTCCTTTGCATTCCTCCCCCATCCGTTCCATTCCTCTCCATTCCTATCCCATTCCACTCCATTCCATACCATTCCTCTACATTTCTTTCCATTCCATTCCTTGCCATTCCGTTCTAATCCATTCCATTCCTAAACATTCCATTCCTTTATTCACTTCTATTCCTCTCCAAACCATTCCAATCCATTCCTCTACGCTACATTCAATTGCATTCAATTCCATGCATGCGATTCCATTTTTTAACATTCCATTCCTTTCCAATAAGTTCCTTTCCAATCAAATCCTCTCCATTCCATTCCATTCCATTCTTCTCCATTCCATTCCATTACATGCCATTCCTCTCCATTCATTTCCATTCCATTCCACTCCACTCAATTTCTTTCCACTCCATTCCACTCGATTCCATTCCTCTTCATTCCATTCCATTCCACTCCACTCTATTCCATTCCATCCACTCCATTCCATTCCATTCCTCTCCTTTCAAATCCAATCCATTCGATTCCATTGCACTACATTCCATTCCACTCCTATCCATTCCATTCCATTCGATTTCATTCCAATCCATTCCTTTCCTCTCCATTCCATTCCTTACTATTCCATTCCATTCCATTCCATTTCCACTCCATTCCATTCTGCCCCACTCCATTCCATTCCACTCCTCTCCATTCTATTCCACTGAACTCCATTCCAATCTTCTCCACACCATTCCATTCCTCTCCATTCCATTTAATTTCATTCCACTCCATTACATTCCATAGCATTCCATTCCATTCATTCAATCCCATTCCTATCCTTTCCTTTCCTATTCTTTCCATTCCTATCCTTTCCATTCTTCTGCATTCCAATCCACTCCATTCCATTCAATTCAATTTTTTTCCATTCCATTCCTCTCCATTCCACTCCAATCTATCACTCTCCATTCCATTCAATTCAGTTCCATTCCATTCCCCTTCATTCCATTCCATTCTCCTTCATTCCATTCCATTCCTCTCCATTCCAATCCAATCTATCACTCTCCATTCCATTCAATTCAGTTCCATTCCATTCCCCTTCATTCCATTCCATTCTCCTTCATTCCATTCCATTTCTCTCCATTCCAATCCATTCCTTTAAATTCCCTTCCACTCCATTTCATTCCATTCCCATCTATTCCTCTCCATTCCATTCCATTCCCTTGCTCTCCAATCCATTCCAGTCCTTTCCATTCCTTTCCTCCCCATTCTTTTCCATTCCATTCATATCCTTTCCATTCCATTCTTCTCCATTCCATTCCATCCCATTCCATTGCATTCCACTCCATTCCATTTCATTACTCTACATTCCATTCCATTCGATTCTATTTCACTCCACTCCAATCCTCTCCACGACATTCCATTCCTCTCCATTCCATTCCATTTCATTCCTCTCCATTCAATTCCAATCCAATCCTCTCCTTTCCATTCATTTCCGTTCCATTCCTTTCCATTCCATACCTCAAAATTCCATTCCATTCCACTCCATTCCATTCAGGTTCATTCCATTCCAATCCCCTCCATTCCATTCCATTGCTCTCCATTCCATTTCAATCCATAACTCTCCATTCCATTCAATTCCGTTTTATTCCATTCCATTCCCCTTCATTCCATTCAATTCCTCTCCATTCCATTCCTCTCCATTCCACACCATTCCATTAATCTCCATTCCTCTCCATTCCATTCCATTCCTCTCCATTCCACACCATTCCATTCCTCTCCATTCCTCTCCATTTCATTAGATTCCATTCCATTCCTCTCTATACCATTTTTTCAATTCCATTTCATTCCTCTCCATTCTATTTCACTCCACCCCACTCCATTCGATTCCATCCCATTCCACTCCATTCCATTCCATTCCATTCCTCTCCAATTCATTCCATTCCTCTCCATTACATTCCATTTCTCCGCATTCCAATCCACTCCATTCTATTCCATTCCACTCCATTCCATTCCATTCTATTACATTCCTATCCATTCTTCTCCATTCCATTCTTCTTATCCCTCTCCATTCCATTCCATTCCTTTTCATTCCAATCCATTCCATTCCTTTCCATTCTATGCCAACCCATTCCATTCATTTCCAATCCTATCGTCTCCATTCCATTCCATTCAATTCCTCTCCAATCCATTCCAATCCATAACTTTCCATTCCATTCAATTCTGTTCCATTCCATTCCGTTCCTCTTCATTCCATTCAATTCGTCTCCATTCCATTCCATTCCTCTTCATTCCACACCATTCCTTTCCTCTCCATTCCATTCCACTACAATCAATTCCATTCCATTCCATTCCTCTCCTTTCCACACCATTCCGTTCCTCTCCATTCCTCTCCATTCCATTTCTATCTATTCCATTCAATTCCTCTCCAATCCATTCCCCTCCATTTCCTTCCTTTCCTCTCCATTTTATTCCACTCAACTCCATTGCATTCCATTACATTTTCTTCTATTCTATTCCAATCCTCTCCATTCCATTTCATTCCATTCTTCCCCAGTTCATTCCTCTCCCTTCCCTTCTATTACTATCTATTCCATTCTACTCCACTCCACTCCATTCCATTCCTTTCCTTTCCATTCCCCTCCATTCCATTCCCTCCCTTCCACTCCATTCCATTCCATTCCTCTCCATTCCATTCAATTCCTCTCCATTCCATTCAATTCCTCTCCATACCATTCCATTCCTCCCCATTCCATTCCACTCAATTGCATTTCATTCCAGTCAATTCCACTCCATTCCATTCCATTCCTCTCCATTCTTCTCCATTTCATTCCTGTTATCCCTCTCCATTCCATTCCATTCCTCTCTATTCCATTCTTCTCCATTTCATTCCATTTCATTCCATTCCAGTCCATTCCATTCCTCTCCACTCTATGCCAATCCATTCCATTCATTTCAATTCCTATCATCTCCATTTCGTTGCATTCCATTCTGTTCTATTACTCTCCATGCCATTACTTTCCATACCATTCAATTCCATTCCATTCCTTTCATTTGCTCTCTATTCCATTCCGATCCATTCTATTCCATTTCATTCCTTTCCGTTCCATTTCATTCCACTCCATTCCGTTCCATTAGTCATCATTCCATTCCATTCATTCCATTCCATTCCTCTCCATTCCATTTCTCCCCATTCCATTCCTTCTATAACATTCCATTCCATTCCATTTCATTCCATTCCATTCCATTCCTATTCTTTCCATTCCACCCATTTCATTCCATTTCTTTTATCTCATTTTCATTCCATTCTATTTCATTCCTCTTCATTCCGTTGCATTGCATTCCATACCTCTCCTTTCCATTCCTCTCCATTCCATTCCATTCCAATCCTCTCCATCGCATTCCATTCCATTTCTTTGCATTCCATTCCACGCCATTCCATTCCACTTCACTTCATTCCATTGCATTCCATTCATATCCATGCATATCCATTTCATTCCATTCCTCCTTTCCATTCCATTCCATTCATTTCCATCCCATTCCATTCCACTTCATTCCATTCCACTCCATTCCTCTCCATTACAATTTTTCCCATTATATTCCATTCCATTGCACTGTACTCCATTTCATTCCATTCCACTCATTTACATTCCATTCTCCTCCACACCATTCCATTCCAATCCTCTTGATACCATTCCATTCAATTCCATCCATTAGTCTCCATTCCGTTCCGTTCAATTCCATTCCATTCCTCTCCATTTTATTCCACTCCATTTCATTCTACTCCACTCCATTCCTTTCCGCTCCATTCCTCTCCATTCCCTTCCATTCCTCTCCATTCCATTCAATTCCTTTCCATTCAATTCTGTTCCATTTCATCCCATTCCACTCCACTCCATTCCATTCCATTCCTCTCCATTCAATTCTATTCCATTCAATTCCACTCCATTTCTCTCCATTCCCCTTCTCTCCATTCCATTCCATTCCTTTCCTTTCCATTCCATTCCTCTACATTCCTCTCCATTCCTTTCCATTCCTCTCCATTCCATTCCATTCCTTTCCATACCACTCCATTCCATACCATTCCATTCCATTCCAATCCTCTCCATTCCATTGCATTCCATTCCATTTTCTTCATTCCATTCCGTTTCAATTATATTTATTCCATTTCATTTCTAGCTATTCCATTCCATTCCATTTCATTCGTTTCCATTCCTTTCCCCTCCACTTCATAACATCACTCTCCACTCCACTCCATTCTGTTTTTCCCCAGTCCATTCCAGTCCATTCCATTCCAATACTGCATTCCATTCCAATCCACTCCATTCCATTCTATTCCCCTCCACTCCATTCCACTCCATTCCTCTCCTTTGTATTCCATTCCATTCAATTCCTTCCCATTCCATTCCTCTCCTTTCCATTCCATACCATTCCGTTCTATCCCTATCCATTTCTTTCCATGCTATTCCAATCTTTTCCATTTTATTCTATACCATTCCTATTCATTCCGCTCCACTCCATTCCATTCCATTCTTCTCCACTCCATTACTTTCCTCTCCATTCTATTAAATTCCACTCTATTCCATTCCATTACATCCATTCCATTCCATTCCATTGCTGTCATTTCCATTCTTCTCCATTGCATTCGATTTCATTCCATTTAATACCATTCCATTCCTCTACATTCCATTCCAATTCATTCCTCTCCATTCCAATCTATTCTATTCCATTCCATTCAATTCCATTCCTCTCCATTCCATTCCATTCCATTCCTCTCCATTCCTCTTCATTCCATTCCTCTCTATTCCATTCCATTCCATTTCTCTCTATTCCATTTCTCTCCATTCATTCCATTTCATTCCTTTCCATTCCTCTCCATTCAATTCCTTTCCATTCTATTCCTCACCATCCCATTCCAGTCATCTCCATTCCATTCCATTCCTCTACTTTCCATTGCATTCCATTCATATCCCCTCCATCCCATTTCATTCCATTACGTACCATTGCATTCCCTTCTTCTCCATTCCATTTCATTTGTCTGCTGTATTCCATTCCATTCCATTCCACTATAATACTTTCCATTAATTTCCATTCCCTTCCTCTTCATTCTATTCCATCCCTTCTATAACAATGCTCTCCATTCCATTCCTCTCCATTCCATTCCATTCCGCTCCATTCCGTTCCGTTCCTCTCCTTTCCATTTCATTCCTATCCTCTCTATTCCATTCCGTTTCATTTCATACCATTGCATTCCATTCCTCTCCATTCCATTCCTTTCCTCTCCATTAATTTCCATCCATTCTATTCCATTCCTCTCCATTCTATTCCTTTCTAATACATTCCACTCCATTCCATTCACTTCCATTCCATTCTATTACATTTTATTCCTCTCCATTTCATTGCATTCCTTTGCATTTCTTTCCATTCCATTCATATCCATTCCATTCCTCTCCAATCCATTCAATTACATTCAATTCCTTTTCATTCTCTGCATTCCACTGCTCTCCATTCCATTCTCTTCTATTACTCTCCATTCCATTCAATTCAATTTCATTCCTCTCCATTCCATTCCATTCCATTCCATTCCTTTCCACTCCATTCTTTTCCATTCAATTCCTGTGAATTCGATTCCATTCCTTTCCACACCATACAATACCATTCCATTCTTCTCCATTCCTATTCTATTCCACTCCATTCCATTTTATTCCTCTCCATTCCTTTCCATTCCATTCCTTGCCATTCCATTCCATTCTATTGCATTCCATTCCATTCCATTCCTCAACATTCCATTCCATTCATTTCATTCCATTCCTCTCTAAACCATTCCAAACTATTCTTTTCCATTCCATTAAATAACATTCAATTCCATTCCATGCCATTTTATTCCTTAACATTTCATTCCATTCCATTAAAATCCTCTACATTCCATTCCATTCCATTTCAGTCCATTTCTATCCATTCCCTTCCATTCATCTCCATTACATTCCATTGCATTCC
This sequence comes from Carlito syrichta, assembly GCF_000164805.1. Taxonomy (NCBI): domain Eukaryota; kingdom Metazoa; phylum Chordata; class Mammalia; order Primates; family Tarsiidae; genus Carlito; species Carlito syrichta. The sequence goes on from NW_007253045.1 coordinate 138,229, forward strand.
ATTACCTTACATTACATTCCACTCCACTCAATTCATTTCCATCCATTCCATTCGATTCCATTCCTCTCCATTCAATTCCACTCTACTCCATTCAATTTCACTCCACTCCATTCCATTCCATTCCTCCCCAATCCATTACAATCCATTCCAATCATTTCTCTACAATCCATTCCATTCCTATCCATTCCAATCCATTCCATTCCTAAACATTCCATAGCATTCCATTCCATTCACTCCATTTCATTCCGTTCCTTACCTTTCCGTTCTTCCCCATTCCACTCCATTCCATTCCATTCCATTCCTCTCCATTCCATTCCATTCCATTTCTCTTCATTCCAATCCTCTCCATTCCAGTCCATTCCTTTAAATTCTATTCCACTCCATTTCATTACATTTCATTCTATTCCTATCCACTGGATTCCATTTCCTTGCTCTCCAATTTATTCCAGTCCTCTCCATTTCTTTCCTCTCAATTCTTTTCCATTCCATGGCTGTCTATTTAAATCCATTCTACTCCATTCTTCTCCATTCCTTTCCATAGCATTCCTTTGCATTTTTCTCCGTTCCATTCCATTCCTCTCCACTCCACTCCATTCCATTGCATTCAATTCCATTCCATTCCATTCCACTCCACTCCATTGCAACCTCTCCACATCATCCCATTTCACTCCTGTTCATTCCATTTCATTCCACTCCATTCAATTCCATTCCATTCCTAAACATTCCATAGCATTCCATTCCATTCTTCCATTCCAGTCCCTTCCTTTCCTTTCCATTCTACTCCATTCCATTTCTCTCCATTCCATTCCATTCCTCTCCATTCCATTCCAGTCCATTCCTCTTCATTACATTCTATTTTATTCCATTCCATTTCATACCATACCATTCCTTTCAATTCCACTTCATTCGATTCTGGTCCATTACCTTCTGATTCTCTCCATTCCATTCCATTCCATTGCAATTCAATCCATTTCATTCTATTCCCTTCCTCTCCGTTCCATTCCATTCCATGCCTCTACATTCCTCTCCTTTCCATTACACTCCATTCCTCTATATTATATTCCATTCCAATCCATTCCATTCCATTCCTTTCCTTTCCACTCCATTCCACTCTGCTCCATTCAATTTCTCTCCGCACCATTCCACTAATGTCCATCCATTCCATTCCATTGCATTCTACTCCATTCCATTTCATTGTATTCCATTCCTCTCCATTCCATTTCGTTCCAATCCTCTCCATTCCTCTCCATTCTACTATGCTCCATTCCTCTGTATTCCATTCCTTTCCATTAAACTCCATTCCTCTCCATTTCATTCCATTCCATTCCAATCCTCTCCATTTGATTCCAATCCTCTCCATTCCATTCCACTCCACTCCATTGCATTGCTTTCCATTCCTTTCCATTCATTTCCACTCCTTTCCATTCCATTCGATTACATTACATTCCAACACTCTCTATTCCATTCCATTCCATTTTATTCCATTCCTCTAAATTCCATTTAATTCCATTCCATTTGTCTCCATTCCATTTCTTTCTATTCAATTGCACTCCATTCCTCTCTATTTTGTTCCATTCCATTTCATTCCTTTCCTTTCCATTCCTCTCTATTCCATTGCATTCTTTTCCATTACATTCCACTCCACTCCATTCTATTCCACTCTATTCCTTTCCATTCCTTTCCTCTCCATTGCATTCCATTCCATTGCATTCCATTCCCTTCCATTTCATTTCAGTCCATTCCATTCCATTCCACTCTGTTCCATTCTGCTCTAGTCCATTCTTTCCATTCCATTCATCTCCATTCCTATACTCTCTATTCCATTCCTTTCAATTCCTAGCCATTCCTTTCCATTCTTTCCATTTCATTTCATTCCATTCAATTCCATTCCATTCCACTCCACTCCATTCCATTCCACTCGATGACATTCCATTCCTTTCCTCTCTATTCCATTCCATTCCCTTCAATTTCATTCTATTCCACTCCCCTCCATTCCATTTCTCTCCACACCATTTCACTCTTGTCCATTCCATTGCATTCCACTCCATTCCATTGCATTCTATTCCATTCCTCTCCATTCCAATCCATTTAATTCCTCTCCAATTCTCTCCTTTCAATCCCCCCCATTCCTCTATATTTCATTGCAATCCACTCCATTCCATTCCTATCCATTCCATTCCTCTACTTTACACACCATTCTATTTCTTTCCATTCCCTTTCTCTCCATTCCATTCCATTCCTCTCCAAGGCATTCCTGTCCATTCCATTTCATTACTTTCCATTCCATTTCATTAAATTCCATTCCACTCCACTCCATTCCATTCCATTCAATTCCTCTCCATTCCATTTAATTCCAATGCTATCCAATCAATTCCAGTGCTCTCCATTCCATTCCTCTCCATTCTTTGCCATTCCATTCTTTACCTCTCCATTATTTTCCATTCCATTCTTCTCCATTCCATTCCATTCCATTCTATTCCACTCCACTCCATTCCTGCCACACCACTCCATTCCATTCCATTACTCTCCTCTCAATTCCAATCCATTCGAATTCCATTCCTCTCCATTCCATTCCATTCTTATCCAAACAATTCCTTTCCATTCCATTCCATTTCTCTCCATTCCATTCCACTCCTCTCCTTTCTATGCCACTCTCTTCCATTCCATTCCATTCCTTTCCATTCTATTCCATTCTACTCCACTCCATTCCATTCCACTCCATTTCATTCCATTCCTTTCATCTACATTCCATTCCATTCCATTCCACTCCCTTCCATTCCTTTCTACACGATTCCACTCGTGTCCATTCCATTCCATTCCTCTCCATTCCATTACATTCCATTTTATTCTATTCCTCACAATTCCACTCCATTCCATTCCATCCATTCCATTCCATTCATCTCTATTCCATTCCTCTCCAACCAATTACATTGTATTCCGTTCCATTCCTCTGTATTCCACTCCTGTCCATTCCATTCAATTCCATTCCGCTCCATTCCATTCCATTCTATACCTTGCCATTCCGTTCCATTCCAATCCTTTCTTTTCTGTTCAATTACTCATCTTTCCATTCATTCCACACCATTCTTTCCACTCCATTCCCTTCCTTTCCTTTCCTTTCTTCTCCATTCCATTCTATTCCATTCCACTCCATTCCTTTCTATTCCATTTTTTCATTTCCATTCAATTCCATTTATTCATTTCCATTCCTCTCCACTCCATTCCATGCCACTCCACTCCATTCCATTCCCCTCCATTCCACTCCATTCCATTCCTCTCTATTCCATTATTTTGCATTCCATTCCATTCCATTCCATTCCACTTCATTTTTTCCACATCACTCCATTCCATTCAATGCCTCTCCATTACATTCCAATTTATTCCATTCCATTCCTCCCCATTCCATTCCATTCCTATTCATTCCATTCCCTTACATTCCTTTCCATTCCATTCTTTCCTTTCCACTCCTTTCCATTTCATTGCATTCCTCTCCATTCCATCACTCTCCATTCAATTCCATTCCATTCCTCTCCATTCCATACAATTCCATTCCTCTCCATTCCACTCCATTCCATTACTCTCCTTTCCATTCCATTCCATTCTTATCCATTCCAATCCTCTCCATTCCATTCCATTCCATTCTGCTCCATGACATTCAAGACCTCCCAATTCCATTCCATTGCTCTCCATTTCATCCATTCCATTTCATTCCTTTCCTCTCAATTCCATTTCATTACGTTCCATTCTATTCCATTTCAGTTTTCTCCATTCCATTCCATTTTATTAGTCTCCAGTTTTTTCCATATCATTTCATTCCATTCCATTCCATTCCAATCCATTTCATGAATATCCATTTCTTTCCTCTCCATTCCATTCCATCCATTCTATCCCATTCCTTTCCAATCCATTCCATGCCATTCCAATCCTCTCCATTACACTCTGTTCCATTCCGTTCCACTCCATACCATTTCATTCCTCTCCACTCCATTCCATTCCTCTCCATTCCATTCATTTCCATCTATTCCATTCCATTCTAATCATGTCCTTTCCATTCTACTCCATTGGAATTCCATTCCTTTCCGTTTGATTCCATTCCTTTCCTCTAAATTACATTCAAATGCATTGCTCTCCATTGCATTCCACTCCATTCCATTTCTTTCCAATCTATTCTATTCCTCTCCATTCCATTCCACTCCACTCCATTCCATTCACATTCATACCTCTCCATTCATTTCCACTCCTTTCCATTCCATTCCATTCCAATACTCTCTATTCCATTCCATTCCATTCCATTCCTCTCCATTCCATTCGTGTCCTCCCAATTCCATTCCATTCCATCCTTTCCATTCCATTCCTATCCTCTGAATTCCATTCCATTACCTTCCATTACATTCCATTTCATTATTTTCCATTCAAATACATTTCTCTCCATTGCATTCCATTCCATTCTATTCCATTCCTCTCCATTCCATTCGTGTCCTCCCAATTCCATTCCATTCCATCCATTCCATTCCATTCCTTTCCTCTCAATTCCTTTCCATTACCTTCCATTACATTCCGTTTCATTATTCTCCATTCAAATGCATTTCTCTCCGTTGCATTCCATTCCATTCTATTCCATTCCATTCCTCTCCATTCCATTCCGTTCCTTTACTCTCCAATCCGTTCCATTCCATTCTATTCCAATTCATTCATCCTCATTCCATTCCATTCCATTCCTTTTCATTCCATTCTATTCCATTCCTTTCCATGACTCTCCATTCCTTTCTTCCCATTCCTCTGCATTCTATTCCATTCATTTTCATTTCACTACTCTCCATTCCATTCCATGAGATTCCATTTCTCTGTTTCATTCCATTCCATTCCATTCCATTCCACTCCAGTCTATTCCTTTCCACTCCATTCCACTCCATTCCATTCCTCTCCATTCCATTCCATTCCATTCCACTCCACTCCATTCCATTCCAGTTCTCTCCATTCCATTCCATTCCTCTCAGTTCCTTTCCATTTCATCGCATTCCATTCCATTCCTCTCCATTCCATTCCATTTCAATCCATTTCTCTCCATTCCATTCCTTTTCAATCCTTGCCATTCCGTTCCATTCCATTCCATTTCCCTCCACTCCATTCCATTCTGCCCTATTCCATTCCATTCCATTACTCTCCATTCCATTCCATTCCATTCCATTCCATTCCATTCCACTCAACTCCATTCAAATCCTCCCCACGTCATTCCATTCCATTCCATTCCATTCCATTCCATTCCATTCCATTCCACTGCCGTCTATTCCATTCTATTCCGTTCCTCTCCATTCCATTCCATTCTTCACCATTCTTCTCCATTCCATTTGACTCCATTCTTCTATCTTTCATTCTATTCCATTCCATTCCATTGTTTCCATTCCTCTCCATTCCATTTCATTCCATTCCTCTCCATTCCATTCCTCTCCATTCCAATCAATTACATTTCTCTCCATGACATTACATTCCATTTTATTCCATTCCTCTCAATTTCATTCCATTTCATTCCATCCATTCCATTCCATTCCATTCACCTCCACTCTATTCCTGTCCTACCATTCAATTACATTTGATTCCTTTCCACTCCTCCCCATTCCTCTCCTCTCCATTCCATTGCATTCCATTCCATTCCTCTCCATTCCATTCCATTCCACTCCATTCCATTTATTTCCTCTCCATTCGCATTTCATTGCACTCCATTCTATTCCTTTCCTCTACATTCCATTGCATTCTATACCTTGCCTTTCCATTCCATTCCAATCCTTTCTTTTCCATTCAATTACTCATCTTTCCATTCGATTCCATTCCATTCTTTCCATTCCATTCCCTTCCTTTCCTTTCTTCTCCATTCCATTCCATTCGACTCCATTCTTTTCCATTCCATTCCATTCCATTCTTTCATTTCCATTCAATTCCATTCATTCATTTCTATTCCTCTCCACTCCATTCCCTTCCATTCCATTCCATTCCACTTCACTCCATTCCCTTCCCCTCCATTCCCCCCCATTCCATTCCTCTCTTTTCCATTATTTTGCATTCCATTCCATTCAACTTCATTTTTTTCCACATCACTCCATTCCTTTCCATTCCTCTCCATTACATTCCAATGCATTCCATTCCACTCATATCCATTCCATTCCATTCCATTCCCTTACATTCCTTTCCATTCCATTCCTCTCCATTCCACACAATTCCATTCCTGGCCATTCCATTACTCTCCTATCCATTCCATTCCATTCTTATTCATTCCAGTCCTCTCCATTCCATTCCATTCCATTCCACTCCATGACATTTGAGACCTCCCAATTCCATTCCATTCCTCTCCATTCCATCCATTCCATTCCATTCCTTTCCTCTCAATTCCATTTCATTATGGTCCATTCTATTCCATTTCATTTTTCTCCATTCCATTCCATTTCATTCGTCTCCAGTTTTTTCCATATCATTCCATTCCATTCCATTCCACTCCAATCCATTTCATGAATATCCATTTCTTTCTTCTCCATTCCATTCCATCCATTCTATCCCATTCCTTTCCAATCCATTCCATGCTATTCCAATCATCTCCATTACACTCTGTTCCATTCCACTCCACTCCCTCCCATTTCATTCCTCTCCACTCCATTTCATTCCTCTCCATTCCATTGTATTCCATTCATTTCCATCTATTCCATTCCATTCTAATCATGTTCTTTCCATTCTATGCCATTGGAATTCCATTACTTTCCGTTCAATTCCATTCCTTTCCTCTAAATTACATTCAAATGCCTTGATCTCCATTGCATTCCACTCCATTCCATTCCTTTCCATTCTATTCTATTCCTCTCCATTCCATTCCACTCCATTCCATTCCATTCACCTTCATACCTTTCCATTCATTTCCACTCCTTTCCATTCCATTCCAATACTCTCTATTCCATTCCATTCCATTCCATTCCTCTCCATTCCATTCGTGTTCTCCCAATTCCATTCCATTCCTCTCCATTCCATCCATTCCATTCCCTTCCTTTCCTCTCAATTCCATTCCTTTACCTTCCATTACATTCCATTTCATTATTCTCCATTCAAATGCATTTCTCTCCATTGCATTCCATTCCATTCCATTCCTCTCCATTCCATTCCAGTCCTTGCCATTCCCTTCCATTCGATTCTGTTCCATCCCATTCCATTCCATTCCACCCCAATTCATTCCATTCCAAACCATTCCATTCCATTCCATTACTCTCCATTACATCCATTCCTCTCCATTCCATTCCATTCCACTCCAGTTCATTTCTTTCCTCTCCATTCTGATTTCATTGCACTCCATTTCATTCCATTCCTCTCCATTCCATTCCATTCCATTCCATTCCATGCCTTACCATTCCATTCCATTCCATTCCTTTCCGTTCAATTACTCAACATTCCATTCCATTCCATTCCATTCTTTCCATTCCAATCCATTCCTTTTCTTTCCATTCTTCTTCATTCCATTCCTTTCCATTCCATTCCACTCCTTTCCTCTCCATTTCATTCCCATCCATTCTTTTCCTTTCCATTCAATTCACTTCATTCAATACCATTCCTCTCCATTCCATTCAATTCCATTCCAAATCATTCCATTCCATTCCCCTCTATTCCACACCATTCCATTCCTCTCCATTCCATTACATTGTATTCCATTCCATTCCACTTCATTGCTTTCCACATCACTCCATTCCATTTCATTCCTTCTCATTGCATTCCAATGCATTCCATTCCATTTCTATCCATTCCATTCCCTTATTCCTTTCCATTCCATTCCTTTCCATTCCAATCCTTTCCATTTCATTCCATTCCTCTCCATTCCATTCCTCTCCATTCCATTCCTCTCCATTCCATTCCACTCCATTCCATTCCATTCCATTCCTCTCCATTTAAGCCCATTCCATCCATTCCAATCTTCTGCATTCCATTCCACTCCATTCCATTCGAGTCCTCCCAGTTCCATTCTCTTCCTTCTCATTCCATCCTTTCCATTCCATTCCTTTCCTCTCAATTCCATTGCATTGCGTTCCATTCCATTCCATTTCATTTTCTCCATTCCATTCCATTTCATTCTTCTCCTTTTTTCCATTCCATTCCATTTCACTCCAATCCATTACATGAATATCGATTTCTTTCTTCTCCATTCCATTCCATCCATTCTATCCCATTCCTCTCCATTCCATTCCATGCTTTTCCAATCCTCTCCATTACATTCCGTTCCATTCTGTCCACTGCATCCCATTTCAATCCTCTCTACTCAATTCCATTCATCTCCACTCTATTGCTTTCCATTCAATTCCATTCATTCCATTCCATTCTAATAATTTCCTTTCCATTCTTCTCCATGGTATTCCATTTTTTTCCATTCGATTCCATTCTTTTCCTCTAAATTCCATTCAAATGCATTGGTCTCCATTGCATTCCATTCCTTTCCATTCAATTCCATTCCTCTCCAATCCATTCCATTCCATTCCTTTACATTCCTGTCCATTCCATTCCACTCCACTCCATTCCCTTGGCCTCCATTCCTTTCCATTCATTTCCAATCCTTTCCATTCCATTCCATTCTAATATTCTCTATTCCATTCCATTCCATTTTATTCCATTCCTCTCCATTCCATTTAATTCCATTCCTTTCCAATCCTCTCCATTCGATTCCATTCCATTTTATTCCTCCCCATTCCCTTCCATTCCATTGCATTCCACTCTATTCCTTTCGATTGTATTCCACTCTATTCCTTTCCATTCCATTCCATACCACTCCACTCCATTCCATTCAATTGCTATCCATTTCATTCTATTGCATTCCATTCCATTGCATTCCATTCTATTCTATTCCATTCCATTCCATTCAATTCCATTCCATTCCACTCCACTCCATTCCATTCCATTCCACTCCATGCCATTCCATTCCTTTCCTCCCCATTCTATTCCATTCCATTCCATTCCACTCAACTCCATCCCATTCCTCTCCTCACCATTCCATTCGTGTCCATTCCATTCCATTGCATTCCAATTCAATCCATTTCATTCTATTCCCTTCCTCTCCATTCCATTCCATTCCATGCCTCTACATTCCTCTCCTTTCCAATACACTCCATTCCTCTATACTACATTCCATTCCACTCCATTCCATTTCATTCCTTTCCTTTCCATTACATTCCACTCCACTCCATTCCATTTCTCTCCGTACCATTCCACTAACGTCCATTCCACTCCATTCCATTGCATTCTACTCCATTCCATTCCATTGTATTCCATTCCTCTCCATTCCATTCCATTCCTCTCCATTCCATTCCATTCCATTCATCTCCATTCCTCTCCATTCTATTATGCTCCATTCCTCTGTATTTCATTCCATTCCATTCCACTCCATTCCTCTCCATTCCATTCCATTCCAATAATCTATTCCTTTCCATTCCATTTTATTCCATTTCTCTCCATTCCATTTAATTCAATTCTCTTTCAATCCCCTCCATTCGATTCCATTCCATTTTATTCCTCTCCATTCCCTTCCATTCCATTGCATTTCATTCTATTCCTCTCCATTTTAATCCATTCTCTTCCTTTCCATTTTATTCCATACCACTCCACTCCATTCCATTCAATTCCTATCCATTCCATTCCATTGCATTCCATTCCATTGCATTCCACTCCATTCCATTCCATTCTATTCCATTCCTCTCCATTCCATTCCATTCCATTTCTCTCTATTCCATTCCATTCCATTTTAATCCATTCCTCTAATTTCCATTTAATTCCATTCCTTTCATCTCCATTCCATTCCTTTCTATTCCATTTCATTCCATTCCTCTCCATTTTTTTCATTCCATTTCATTCCTTTTTTCCATTCCTCTCCATTCCATTCCTTTCCATTACATTCCACTCCATTCCATTCTATTCTACTCTATTCCTTTCCTCTCCATTGTATTCCTTTTCATTGCATTCCATTCAATTCAACTCCACTCCATTCCATTCCATTCCTCTCCAAGGCATTTTGTCCATTCCATTCCATTATTTTCCATTCCATTTCGTTAAATTCCATTCCACTCCACTCCATTCCGTTCCATTCCATTCCTCTCCATTCCATTTAATTCCAATGCTATCCAATCCATTCCAGTGCTCTCCATTCCATTTCTCTCCATTCTTTGACATTCCATTCATTTCCTCTCCATTATTTTTCATTCCATTCTTCTCCATTCCATTCCATTCCATTCCACTCCACTCCATTCCATTCCTCACCACTCCATTCCATTCCATTCCTCCCCTCTCATTTCCAATCCATTCCATTCCATTCCTCTCCATTCCATTCCATTCCTATCCAAACAATTCCGTTCCATTCCATTCCATTTGTCTCCTTTCCATTCCACTCCTCTCCTTTCTATGCCACTCTATTCCTTTCCATTCCATTCCATTCCTTTCCATTCCATTCCATTCCTTTCCATTCTGTTCCATTCTACTCTACTCCATTCCATTCCACTCCATTTCATTCCATTCCTTTCATCTACATTCCATTACGTTCCATTCCACTCCATTCCATTCCTCTCTACACCATTCTACTCGTGTCCATTCCATTCCATTCCTCTCCATTCCATTACATTCCATTTTATTCTATTCCTCACAATTCCACTCCACTCCAATCCATCCATTCCATTCCATTCCATTCATCTCTATTCTATTTTTCTCCAACCATTCAATTACATTCTATTCCATTCCATTCCTCTCTATTCCACTCCTTTCCATTCAATTCAATTCCATTCCTCTCCATTCCATTCCAATCCTTGTTATTCCATTCCATTCGATTCTGTTCCATCCATTTCCATTCCATTCCACTCCAGTCCATTCCATTCCACACCATTCCATTCCATTCCTCTCCATTACATTCATTCCTCTCCATTCCATTCCATTCCACTCCATTCCATTTCTTTCCTCTGCATTCCCATTACATTGCACTCCATCCATTCCATTCCTTCCATTCCATTCCATTCCATTCCATGCCTTGCCATTCCATTCTATTCCATTCCGTTCCTTTCCGTTCAATTCCTCAACATTCCATTCCATTCATTCCATTCCATAACATTCCTTTCCTTTCCATTCTTCTCCATTCCATTCCATTCCATTCCATTCCACTCCATTCCTCTCCCTTCCTTTACAATCCTTTCCTTTCCGTTCAATTACATTCTTTCAATTCCATTCCTCTCCACTCCATTCCATTCCATTCCTCTCCATTCCATTCCCTTCCATTCATTCTATTCCTCTCCATTCCATTCCACTCCACACAATTCCATTGCACTCAATTCCTTTCCATTCAATTCCACTCCTTTCCATTCCATTCCATTTGATTCCATTCCAATCCTCGTTATTCCATTCCATTCCAATCCTCTCCGTTGCATTTCATTCCATCCATTCCATTCCGCTCAATTCCATTCCATTCCATTCCTCTCCATTCCGTTTCATTAAATTCCATTCCTCTGCATTCCACTCCATTCCACACCATTGCATTCCTTTCATTTTCCTCTCCATTCCATGCCATTGCACTTGATTCCATTTCATTTCTCTCCATTTCTATTCCATTGCACTCCATTCCATTCCATTCCTCTCCACTCAATTCCATTCCATTCCTTGCCATCTGTTCATTTTCGTTCCATTCCTTTCCATTAAAATCCTCAACATTCCATTTCATTCCATTCCATTGTTTCCATTCCATTCCATTCTTTTCTTCCATTCTTCTCAATTCCATTCCATTCCATTCCACTCCATTTCTCTCCCTTCCTTTACAATCCTTTCCTTTCCGTTCAATTACATTCTTTCAATTCCATTCCTCTCCACTCCATTCTATTCCATTCCTCTCCATTCCATTCCCTTCCATTCATTCTATTCCTCTCTATTCCATTCCACTCCTCACAATTCCATTGCACTCCATTCCTTTCCATGCAATTCCACTCCTTTCTATTCCATTCCATTCCATTCCAATCCTCGTTATTCCATTCCATTCCAATCCTCTCCGTTGCATTTCATTCCATCCATTCCATTCCTCCCCATTCCATTCCATTCCTCTCCGTTCCATTACATTAAATTCCATTCCTCTCCATTCCAATCCATTCCACACCATTGCATTCCTCTCATTTTCCTCTCCATTCCATTCCATTGCACTCCATTCCATTTCATTTCTCTCCATTTCTATTCCATTGCACTCTATTTCATTCCATTCCTCTCCACTCCATTCGATTCCATTCCTTGCAATCTGATCATTTTCGTTCCATTCCTTTCCATTGAAATCCTCAGCATTCCATTTCATTCCATTCCATTGTTTCCATTCCATTCCATTCTTTTCTTTCCATTCTTCTCAATTCCATTCCATTTCATTCCACTCCATTTTTCTCCATTCCATTCCAATCCATTCCTCTCCCTTCAATTCCATTCCATTCTTTTCCATTCCTCTCCACTCCATTCCATTCCATTCAACTCCACTCCATTCCATTCCACCCCACTCCATTCTTCTCCATTCCATTACATTCCATTCAATTCCATTCCACTTCATTCCATTCCAATCCACTCCATTCCATTCCGTTCCTCTCCATTCCATTTCAATGCATTCCATTCCCTTCCACTCCATTCCATTACATTCCTAACCATTCAATTCCATTCCCTTACATTCCTCTCAATTCCATTCCTTTCCATTCCATTCCATTTCTTTCCATTCCTCTCCATTCCATTCCATTCTTCTCCATTCCACACAATTCCATTCCTCTCCATTCCTCTCCATTCCATTCCTCTCCATTCCATTCCATTCCATTCTTCTCCATTCCATTCCATTCCATTCCATTCCATTCTTCTTCATTCCATTTCATTCCATTTGAGTCCTCCCAATTCCATTCCATTTCTCTCCATTACTTCCATTCCATTCCATTCCTTTCCTCTCAGTTCCATTCCAATACCTTCCACTCCATTTCATTTTTCTCCATTATATTCTATTTCATTATTCTCCATTCCATTCCAGTTCATTGTATTCCATTCCATTCCACTCCACTCCAATCCATTACATGAATATCCTTTTCTTTCCTCTCCACTCCATTGCATCCATTCTATTCCATTCCTTTCCATTCCATTACATGCTACTCCAATCCTCCCCCTTCCTTTCCATTCCATTCCCCTCAAACCGATTCCATTCCTCTCCACTCCATTCCATTCCTCTTCATTCCATTCCACTCCATTCCATTTCATTCTGTTCCATTCATCTCCATTCCATCCCATTCCATTCCATTCCATCCTTTTCATTTTTTCCAATCCTGTGCTTTCCATTGTTCTCCATTGCATTCCATTCCTTTCCATTCAACTCAATTCCATTTCTCTGCATTCCATTCAAATGCATTCCTGTGCATTGCATTCCAATCCATTCCATTCCATTCCTGTCCATTCCTTTCCGTTCCATTCCATTTCTTTCCACTCCACTCCATTCCATTGCTCTCCATTCCTTTCCATTCATTTCCACTCCATTCCATTGCATTCCATTCCAATAATCCTTATTCTATTCCATTCCATATTATTCCATTCCTCTAAATTCCATTTAAATCCATTCCATTCCATTCCTCTCCATTCCATTCCATTCCATTCCATTCCATTCCTTTCCTTTCCTCTCCTTTCCGTATCATTCCATTGCATTCCATTCAATTCCATTCTTCTACATTCCATTCCACTCCATTCCTCTCCATTCCATTCCAATCCACTCCATTCGATCCACTGTCTTCCATTCCATTCCTTTCCTCTCCATTCTATTCCATTCCATTCCATTACACTACACTCCATTCCATTTCATTCCTCTCCTTTCCATTCCTTTCCATTTCATTTCTCTCCATTCCTTTTCTCTCCATTCCATTCCAGTCCGTTCCATTCTGCTCTATTCCATTCCTCTCCATTCCTCTCTATTCCATTCCATTCAATTTCTTGCCCTTCCATTCCATTCCATTCCATTCTATTTCATTCCATTCCATTCTAGTTTATTCCATTCCACTTCACTCCTTTCCTTTCCACTCCATGCCATTCCATTCCTTTCCTCTCCCTTCCATTCCATTCTTCTCAATTCCATTCCATTCCACTCCACTCTTTTCCAGACCTCTTCACACGAATTCACTCGTGTCCATTCCATTCCATTCCACTGCATTCCGTTGCATTGTATTCCATACCTCTCCATTCCATTCCTCTGCATTCCTCTCCTTTTAATTTCCCTCCATTCCTCTGTATTTAATTCCATTCCATTCCTATCCATTCCATTCCTATCCATTCCATTCCTCTACATTCCACACCATTCCATTCCTTTCCATTCCCTTGGTCTCCATGACATTCCATTCCATTCCTCCCCATTCCATTCCTGTCCATTCCATTCCATTCCATTCCATTACATTTCGTTAAACTTCATTCCACTCCACTCCTTCCATTCCAATCCATTCCTCTCCTTTCCATTCAAGTCCAATGCTATCCAATCGATTCCAGTGCTCTCAATTCCATTCCTCTCTATTCTCTGCCATTCCATTCCATTCTCTCTTTTTTTCTGTTCCATTCTTCTCCATTCTATTCCATTCCATTCCACTCCACTCCATTCCATTCCATTCCATTATATTGCTCTCCATACCATTCCATTCCATTCTATTCTTCTCCATTCCATTCCATTCCTCTCCATTACATACCATTCCTCTTCATTCCTATTCCATTCCTCTTCATTCCGTTCCATTCCTCTCCATTCCATTCCATTCCATAAGTCTCCAATCCGTTCCATTCCATTCTATTCCAATTCATTCATCCTCATTCCATTCCATTTCTCTTCATTCCATTCTATTCCATTCCTCTCCATGCCTCTCCATTGCTTTCTTCCCATTCCTCTGTATTCCATTCCACTCCTTTTTATTCCACTCCTTTCCATTCCATTCCATTCCTCTTCATTCCATTCCATTCCATTCCACTCCACTCTATTCCTTTCCACTCCATTCCACTCCATTCCATTCCTTTCCATTCCATTCCATTGTATTCCCTTCCATTCCTCCCCACATTATTCCCTTGCACTGCATTCCACTCCATTCCATTCCTCTCCATTCCATTTCATTCCATTCCATTCCACTCCACTCCACTCCATTCCACTTCTGTCCATTCCATTCCATTCCTCTCAGTTCTATTCCATTTCATTTCGTTCCATTCCATTCCTCTCCATTCCATTTCATTCCATTCCATTTCAATACATTCCTCTCCATTCAATCCCTTTTCAATCCTTGCCATTCCGTTCCATTCCATTCCATTCCATTTCACTCCACTCCATTCCATTCCGCCCTATTCCATTCCATTCCATTCCTCTCCATTCCATTCCACTCCACTCAACTCCTTTCAAATCCTCCCCACGTCATTCCATTCCAATCCATTCCATTTCATTTCATTCCACTGCTGTCCATTCCATTCTATTCCATTCCTCTCCATTCCATTCCATTCCATTTTTCTCCATTCTTCTCCATTCCATTCGTCTCCATTCTTCTACCTTTCATTCTATTCCATTCCATTCCATTGTTTCCATTCTTCTCCATTCCATTCCTCTCCATTCCATTCCATCCCATTTCATTCCATTCCTCTCCATTACATTCCTCTCTATTCCAATCCATTACATTTCTCTCCATGCCATTACATTCCATTTTATTCCATTCCTCTCAATTCCATTCCATTTCATTCCATCCACTCCATTCCATTCACCTCCATTCCATTCACCTCCATTCCATTCCTGTCCAACCATTCAATTATATTCGATTCCTTTCCATTCCTCTCCATTCCACTCCTCTCCATTCCATTCCATTCCATTCCTCTCCATTTCTTTCCTCTCAATTCCATTCCAATCCTTGCCATTCCATTCCATTCCTCTCCATTCCATCCATTCCTCTCCATTCCATTCCATTCCATTGCATTCCATTCCATTCCACTCCATTCCATTTCTTTCCTCTCCATTCACATTTCATTGCACTCCATTCTAGTCCATTCCTCTCCATTCCATTCCATTCTGTACCTTGCCATTCCATTCCATTCCAATCCTTTCTTTTCCGTTCAATTACTTATCTTTCCATTCCATTCCATTTCATTCTTTCCATTCCATTTCCCTCCTTTCCTTTCCTTTCTTCCACATTCCATTCCATTCCACTCCACTCCATTCCTTTCCATTCCATTCTATTCCATTCTTTCATTTCCATTCAATTCCATTTATTCATTTCCATTCCTCTCCACTCCATTCCCTTCCATTCCATTCCAATTCACTTCACTCCATTCCATTCCCCTCCATTCCACCCAATTTCATCCCTCTCTATTCCATTATTTTGCATTCCATTCCATTCCACTTCATTTTTTTCCACATCACTCCATTCCATTCCATTCCTCTCCATTGCATTCCAATGCATTCCATTCCAATCCTCCCCATTCCATTCCATTCCTATCCTTTCCATTCCATTCCCTTACATTCCTTTCCATTCCATTCCTTTCCTTTCCATTCATTTCCATTTCACTGCAAACCTCTTCATTCCATTACTCTCAATTCCATTCAATTCTATTCCATTCTTCTTCATGCCACAGAATTTCATTCCTCTCCATTCCTCTCCATTTTATTACTCTCCATTCCATTCAATTCCTCTCATTCCATAACTCTCCATTCCATTCCATTTCATTCCTCTCCATTTCAGTCCATTCCATTCCATTCCAATCTTCTCCATTCCATTCCATTACGCTCCATTCCATTCGAGTCCTCCCAATTCCATGCCATTCCTCTCCTTTCCATCCTGATCCATTCCATTCCATTCCTTTCCTCTCAATTCCATTTCATTGCCTTCCATTCTATTCCATTTCATTTTTCTCCTTCCATTCCATTTCATTCTTCTGTATTTTCTCCATTTCCTTCCATTCCATTCCATTCCACTCCAATCCATTACATGAATATCCATTTCTTTCCTCTCCATTCCATTCCATCCATTCTATCCCATTCCTCTTCATTCCATTCCATGCTATTCCAATCCTCTCCATTACATTCTGTTCCATTCCATTCCACTCCAACCCATTTGATTCCTATCCACTCCATTCCATTCCTCTCCATTCCATTCAATTCCATCCATTCCATTCCATTCTAATCATGTTCTTTAAATTCTTCTCCATTGTATTCCATTCCTTTCCATTCGATTAGATTCCTTTCCTCTAAATTCTACTCAAATGAATTGCTCTCCATTGCATTCCATTCCATTCCATTCTTTCCATTCCATTCTTTCCATTCCATTCCTCTCCATTCCATTCCATTCCTCTCCATTCCGTTCCACTCCAATCCATTCCATTGAACTCCATTCCTTTCCATTCCTTTCCACTCCTTTCCATTCCATTCCATTCCAATACTCTCGATTCCATTCCATTCCATTTTATTCCATTCATCTCCATTGTGTTCCATTCCATTCCTCTCCATTCCATTCCATTCCATTCCTCTCCATTCCTTTCGAGTCCTCCCAATTCCATTCCATTCCTCTCCATTCCATGCATTCCATTCTATTCCTTTCCTCTCAATTCCATTGCATTACGTTTCATTCTATTCCTTTTCATTTTTCTCCATTGCATTCCATTTCATTCTTCTCCATTTTCTCCATTTCATTCTATTCCATTCCATTCCACTCCAATCCATAACATGAATATCCATTTCTTTCCTCTCCATTCCATTCCATCCATTCTATCCCATTCCTCTCCATTCCATTCCATGCTATTCCAATCCTCTCCATCACATTCCATTCCAATCCATTCCACTCCAACCCATTCCATTCCTCTCCACTCCATCCCATTCCTCTCCATTCCATTCCATTCCACTCCATTCCATTCCATTCTCTTCCATTCCTCTCCATTACATTACATTCCATCCTTTCCATTTCATTCCAATCCTGTGCTATCCATTCTTCTCCATTGCATTCCATTCCTTTCCTTTGGATTCCTCTGCATTCCATTCAAATGCATTCCTCTCCATTGCATTCCAAGCCATTCAATTCAGTTCCATTCAACTCCATTCCTATCTATTCCATTACATTCAACTCCATTGCATTCCACTCCACTCCATTCCATTGCTCTCAATTCCTTTCCTTTCATTTTCACTCGTTTCCATTCCGTTCAATTCCATTCCATTACATTACATTCCAACACTCTCAATTCCATACCATTCCATTTTATTCCATTACTCTAAATTCCATTTATTCCATTCCATTCCATTCCTCTCCATTCCGTCCCATTCCATTCCATTCCTTTCCATTCCATTCCATTCTGTTTCTCTCCTTCCATTCCACTCCACTCCATTCTATTCCACTCTATTTTTTTTCCATGTCTTTCCTATCCATTCCATTCCATTCCATTACTATCCACTCCATTCCATTCCATTCCTCTCCATTCCATTTCTTTCCATTTCATTTCTCTCCATTTCATTCCATTACACTCTGTTCCATTCTGCTGCATTCCATTCCTTTCCATTCCATTCATCTCTATACCATTCCTCTGTATTCCATTCCATTCAATTCCTTGCCATTCCGTTCCATTCAAATCCATTCCATTCTACTCCACTCCATTCCATTACACTTCCTGCCATTCCATTCCTTTCCTCTCCATTCCATTCCTTTCCTTTCAATTCCATTCCATTCCACTCCACTCCTTTCTGTACCTCTCCACAACTTTCCACTTGTGTCCATTCCATTCAATTCCATAGTATTTCACTCCATTGCATTACATTCTATTCCATACCTCTCCATTCCATTCCATTCCATTCCTCACCACTCCTCTCCTTTCCATTCCCCTCCATTCGTCTATATTTCATTCCATTCCACTCCATTCAATTCCATTCCATTCCTATCCATTCCATTCCTCTACATTCTACACCATTCCATTCCTTTTCATTTCCTTGCTCTCCATGCCATTCCATTCCATTCCTCTACATTCCGTTCCTGTCCATTGCATTCAATTCCATTGCACTCTATTACATCCTTTCCATTCCTCTGCATTCTATTCCTCTCCATTCCATTCTATTCCATTCTTTAAATTACATTCCACTCCATTTCATTCCATTGCATTCCACTCCTCTCCATTCCATTACATTCCCTTGCTCTGCATTCCATTCCAGTCCTCTCAATTCTCTTCCTCTTCATTCCTTTCAATTCCATTCCTATCCATTCCATTGCATTCCATTACTTTCCCTTCTTCTCCATTCAATTCCATCCCATTCCTTTGCATTCATCTCCATTCCATTCCAATCCTCGCTGTTCCTATTCCATTCCACTCCATTCCATTCCATTCCTAGCAAATCATTCCAATCCATTCTTCTCTATTCCATTAAATTACTTTCATTTCCATTCCATTCCTTAACATTCCATTTCATTCCATTAAGTTCCATTCCATTCAAATCCTCTCCATTCCATACCATTCCATTTCATTTCTCTCCATTATATTCCATTCCATTCCTTTTCATTCCTCTCCATTCCATTCCACTCCACTCAATTCCTTTCCACTCCATTCCACTCAATACCATTCAATACCATTCCATTCCATTCCATTCCATTCCATTCCAATCCATTCCATTCCATTCCACTGCACTCTATTCCATTCCACTCCACTCCATTCCATTCAATTCCTCTCCATTCCATTCCAATCCATTCCATTCCATTCTTATTCATTCCATTCCATTTCATTCCATTCCACTCCATTCCAATCCATTCTATTTCATTCCATTCCTGTCAATTCCTTTCCTCTCAATTCGATTCCATTCCATTCCTTTCAATTCCTTTCCTTTCCATTTCATTCCACTCCACTCCATTCCATTCCAACCCATTCCATTCCATTCCTCTCCGTTCTATTCCATTCCACTACAACTCCATTCCAAAACTCTCCATGCCATTCCATTCGTCTCCATTCCATTCAATTTCATTCCACTCCATTCCATTCCATTCCAATCCATTCCATATCTATATATTCCATAGCATTCCATTCCATTCACTCCATTCCATTCCATTGAATTCCTTTCCTTTCCATTCTACTCCATTCCACTGCATTCCATTCCAATCCATTCCATTTGTCTCCATTCCATTCCTCTCCATTCCATTCCAATCCATAACTCTCCATTACATTCAATTCCTTTCCATTCCATTCCATTCGTCTTCATTCCATTCCTCTCGATTCCGTTCTCCTCAATTCCTTTAAATTCCATTCCACTCTATTTCATTTCATTCCATTCCATTCCTCTCCATTCCATTCCCTTCGATTGCTCTCCAATCTATGCCAGTCCTCTCCATTCCTCTCCTCTCCATTCTTTTCCATTCTATTCCTATCCATTCCATTCCTAAACATTCCATAGCATTCCATTCCATTCACTTTATTCCATTCCATTCATTTCCATTCCATTCTTCTCCATTCCACTCCATTCCATGCCATTCCATTCCATACCTCTCCAATTCATTCCATTCCTCTCCATTACATTCCATTTCTCCCCATCCCATTCCACTCATTTCCATTCCATTCCACTACATTCCATTCCATTCCATTCCTCTCCATTCTTCTCCATTCCATTCCTCTCCATTTCATTCTATTCTATTCCATTCCATTGCAATCCATTCTTTTCCTCTCCATTCTATTCCATTCCATTCCATTCATTTCCATTCCTATCCTGACCATTCCATTTTATTTTATTTCTCTCCATTCTATTCCTTTCCATTCCATTCAATTCCATACCTTTCCTTTCCATTGCTATCCATTCCATTCCGTTCCATTCCATTCCATTCCATTCCATTCTTCTCCATTCCATTCTATTCTATTGCATTCCATTCGTCGCCATTCCATTGCATTCCGTTCCATTCCATTCCATTCAATTTCCCTCAATTCCAATCCACTCCACTCCATTCCATTACACTCCATTCCTTTCCATTCCATTCCACCCCTTTCCATTCCACTCCATATCATTGCATATCTTTCCTCTCCATTTCATCCCATTCCATTCCATTCCTCTACATTCCATTCCATTGCATTCCATACCTCTCAATTCCATTCCAATCATCTCTATCCTATTCCTTTCCATTCCTTTCCATTCCATTCCATGCCATTCAATTCATCTCCATTTCATTCCATTCCTTTCATATCCATTCCATTCCATTCCTCGACAGTCCATTCCATTCATTTCCATTCCATTCCATACCGCTGCATTCCATTCCACTCCCTTCCACTTCATTCAATTTTTCCCCATTCCATTCCATTTTCTTCCATTCCATTGCATTCCATTCCTCTCCGTTCCGTTCCATTCAATTCCATCCCATTCCTCTCCATTCGATTCCACTACACTCTGTTCTACACAATTCCATTCCATTCCATTCCATTTCATTCCATTCAATTCCATTCCTGTCCACTCCACTCCATTCCATTCCACCTATTCCACTCCATTTCTTTCCTCTGCATTCCATTCCATTTCATTCCATTCCACTCCATTCCATTCCAATCTTCTCCATTCAATTCTACTCCTTTAGTTTCCATTCCATTCCTCTCCATTCCATTTCTCTCCATTCCATTCCATTCCATTCCTCTCCATTCCATACCTTTCCCTTCCATAACACTGTCCATTTCATTTTACTCCACCACATTCTATTCCACTGTAATCCTTTCTAGTCCATTAATCTCCATCCCATTCTATTCCATTGCATACCATCGCATTCCACTCCACTCCATTCCATTCCCTACCTCTCCAATCCATTCCATCCATTTCATTCCGCTCCATTCCATTCTATTTCATTCCGTTTCATTCTGCTCCATTCCATTCCATTCCTCTTCATTCCATTTCTCTCTATTCCATTCCATTACATTCCTTGCCATTCCGTTCCATTCCATTCCATTTCATTCCATTACATTCAATTCCATTCCAATACACTCCACTCCATTCTATTCCACCCATTCCACTCCATTTCTTTCCTCTCCATTCCATTCCATTCCTTTCCGCTCCAGTCCATTCCATTCCTCTCCACTCCATTCCTCTCGATTCCATTCCATTCCAATGCATTACTCACAATTCCATTACATTCTGTTTCATTCGTCTACTTCCATTCCATTCCATTCCTCACTATTCCTCTCCTTTACATTCACCTCCATTCCTCTATTTTCCATTCCATTCCACTCTATTCCATTCTATTCCATTCCATTCCATTCTATTCCATTCCATTGCATTCCATTCCATTCCATTCCTCTCCATTCCACACCATACCATTCCTTTACATTTCATTCCTCTCCATTCAATTCCATTCCTCTCCTTTCCATTTCATTCCATTCTATTCCATTCCACTACTCTCCATATCATTCCATTCCTCTCCATTCCATTCCTTTCCAATCCATTCCACTCCACTCCATTCCATTCCACTCCATTCAACTCCATTCCATTCCTCTCCATTCCATTCCACTCCACTTCATTCAATTCATCTCCATTCCATTCCATTAAATCCTCTCCATTCCATTCCTCTCCACTCCATTCCATTCCTATCCACTCCTTTCCATTCTATTCCATTCATTCCATTCCATTCCTTTCCATTCCATTTCATTCCATTCCTCTCCATTGCATTCCTCTCCATTACCTTCCATTTCTCTGCATTCAACACAATTCCATTCCTCTCCACTGCATTCCGTCCATTCCATTCCTCTCTATTCCATTCCATTTCATTTCACTTCATTCCCTTCCTTTCCATTCTTCTCCATTCCATTCCGGCTATTTCATTCCTTTCTATTCCATTCCTTTCCATTCCATTCCCTCCATTTCTTTCCTCTCCATTCCATTCCATTCCTTTCCATTCCATTCCTGTTCATCCCATTCCATTACACTCCATTCCATTCCTTTCAATTCTTTTCCACTGCATTCCATTCCATTCCATTCCACTCCATTCCATACCATTCAATTTCTCTCCAATCCATTCCTGTCCTCTCTATTTCATTCCTCTCCATTCCATGCCTTTCCATTCCTTTCTTCTCCATTCTTTTCCATTCCATTCCTCTGATTCCATTCCATTCCTTTCCATTCCACTCCACTCCATTTCATTCACTCCACTCCATTCCAGTCAAATCCATTCCATTCAAATCCATTCCATTCCATTTCTCTCCATTCCATTCCACTCCATTCCCTTCCATTCCATTTCTCTCCATTCCATTCCATTGCATTCCAATGCCTTTCACTACACTCAATTACATTCCATTCCTCTGCATTCCATTCCATTCCCTTTAAATCCTCTCCATTCCATTCCATTCCACTCCATTCCATTCCATTCCTACAATTCCACTCCTTTCCATTCCTCTATATTCCACTCCATTCCATTCCTTCCCATTGCATTCCATTCCATTCCATTCCACTCCACTCCATTCCATTCCATTCCTTTCCTTTCCTTTCCATTCCACTCCACTCCATTCCATTTCTCTCCACAGCATACCACTTGTGTCCATTCCCTTCCATTCAATTGCTTTCCACTCCATTTCATTCCATTGTATATCATTCCTCTCCATTCCATTCCATTCCATTACTCTCCATTCCTCTTCATACCATTACCCTCCATTCCTCTGTATTCCATTCGATTCAATTCCGTTCCTCTCCATTCCATTCCATTCCATTTTCCTCCATTCCAATTGGCTCTACTCCATTGCATTGCAATCCATTCCTTTCCATTCCATTCCTCTCCATTCAATTTCATTCCATTCCTCTCAATTCCATACAATTCCATTCCTCTCCATTCCTCTCCATTTCAATCCTCTCCATTCCATTCCATTTCATTCCAGTCCATTCCATTCCATTCCACTCCAATCCATTGCATTAATATCCATTCATTTCCTCTCCATTCCATTCCATCCGATCTATTCCATTCCTCATCATTCCATTCCATGCTATTCCAATCCTCTTCATTACATTCCATGCCATTGCATTACACTCCAACCCATTCCATTCCTCTCCACTCCATTCCATTCCTCTCCATTCATTGCACTCCATTTCATTCCACTGTATTCCATTTCTCTCCATTCCATTCCACCCATTCCATTCCATTCCCTTCCTGGCCTTTCCATTCTTCTCCATTGCATTCCATTCCTTTCAATTCGATTCCATTCAACTCCTCTACATTCCAATCCAATGCATTCCTCTCCATTCCATTCCATTCCATTCCACTCTTTTTCATTTCACTTCACTCCATTCCACGGCACTCCATTCCTTTCCATTCCATCCCACTCCTTTCCATTCCATTCTGTTCCATTCCATTCCAATCCTCTCTATGTCATTCCATTCCATTTCATTCCATTCCTCTCATTCCATTTCATTCCATTCCATTCTATCCCTCCCCATTCCATTCCATTCCAGTCAATTCCATTCCATTCCTCACCATTCCGTACCATTCCATTCCATTCCATTCAATTCCATTCCTCTCCATTACCTTCCATTACATTCCATTTTATTCCATTCCATTCCTCTCCGTTCCATTTTATTCTACTCCATTGTATTCAACTCTATTCCTTTCCATGCCATTCCTCTTTATTCCATTGTATTCCATTCCATTCCGTTCCATTCCACACCATTCCATTCCATTCCTCTCCAATCCATCCCTCTCTATTCCA
Organism: Carlito syrichta; assembly: GCF_000164805.1. Classification (NCBI taxonomy): domain Eukaryota; kingdom Metazoa; phylum Chordata; class Mammalia; order Primates; family Tarsiidae; genus Carlito; species Carlito syrichta. Next base: position 162,892 of record NW_007253045.1, read on the forward strand.
TTCCATTTCTTTCCATTCCGATCCATTCCCTTCCATTTCATTCCAATCCATTCAATTTCATTCCATTTTACTGCACTCCATTCCATTCCTCCCATTCCATTCCATTCCTTTCCTCTCCTTTACCTTCCACTCCACTCCACTCCATTCCTCTCCACACCATTTCACTCGTGTCTATTCCATTCCATTCCATTTTATCCCACACCATTCCATTGCATTTTATACCGTTCCTCTCCATTCAATTCAATTCCATTCCTCTCCATTCCTCTCCATTCCATTCCCCTCCATTCCTCTATATTCCATTCCATTCCACTCCATTCTATTCCAATCCATTCCATTCCATTTCTCTCCATTCCACACCATTCCATTCCTTTCCATTTCATTCCTCTCCCTTCCTTTCCAGTCTTTTCCATTCATTTCCATCCCTCTCCTTTCCATTTCTTTACATTCCATTCAATTCCTATACTCTCCATTCCATTCCAATCCAATCCATTCCATTCCACTAAATTCCACTCCATTCCATTCCTCTCCATTCCATTCCATTCCATTCCATTACACATCACTTCATTCAATTCCACTCCATTCCTTTCCATTCAATCCTCTCCATTCCATTCCATTCCATTCCTCTCCATTACATTCCATTCCTATCCATTGCATTTCATTCTATTCCATTCCATTCTTTTCCTTTCCACTTCATTCCATTCCTCTAAATTCCATTCCTCTCCATTTCATTCCATTCCATTCCTTTCTCTCCATTCCATTCCATTCTATTCCTCTCCATTACATTTCATTTCTCCCCATTCCATTCCACTCCATTCCATTCCATTCCACTCCATTCCATTTCATTACATTACATTCCTCTCCATTCTTCTCCATTCTATTCCTCTTATCCCTCTCCATTCCATTACTCTCCATTTCATTCCATTCCAATCCATTCCAATTTATTTCATTCCTTTCATTATATTCCCTTCCATTCCATTCATTTCCATTCCTATCCTCTCCATTCCATTCCATTCTATTCTATTCTTTTACTTTCCATTCCATTCCATTCCATTCCAATCCATTCCTTTCCTTTCCATTGCTCTCCATTCCATTCCGTTCCATTCCATTTCATTTCTCTCCTTTCCATTCCATTCCATTCCATTCCTTCCCTTCCATTCGATTCCATTCATCTCCATTCCCTTCCTCTCCATTCAATTCTATTCCCTTCGATTCCATTCCATTCCTCTCCATACCATTTCTCTCCTTTCCATTCCATTCCTCTCCTTTCCATTCCACTGTATTCCATTCCATTTCATTCCTCTCCATTAAATTCCATTGCTTTCCATACCTCTCCATTCCATTCCTCTCTATTTCATTCCATTCCATTCCAACCCTCTCCATCCCATTCCATTGCATTCCTGTCCATTCCATTCCATGCCATTCCATTCCACTACATTCCATTCCTCCACATTCCGTTCCATTCCATTCTATTCGTTTCCATTCCATTCCACTAGATTCCACTCCATTCCATTTTCCCCTTTCCATTCCTTTCCACTATACTCCATTTAATTCCACTCCACTCCTTTACATTGCATTCGCCTGAACTCCATTCCATTCCATTCCTCTCCTTTCCATTCCACTCCATTCCATTCCTCTCCATAACGTTCCATTCAATTTCATTCCATTCCTCTCCATTTCATTCCACTCCACTCCATTCTATTCCACTCCATTCCTTTCCTTTCCATTCCACTCCTCTGTCTTCCATTCCATTCCACTCCCCTCCACTCCATTCCATTCCTCTCCATTCAATTTATTCCATTCCATTCCATTCCATTCCACTCTACTCCATTCCATTCCATTCCTCTCCATTCAATTCTATTCCAATCGATTCCATTCCATTCCTCTCTTTTCCATTCCACTCCATCCATTCCTTTTCATTATTCTCCTTTCCATGAAATTCCATTCCATTCCTTTCCTCTCCATTCCACTCCTTTTCTTTCCATAACTCTCCATTCCATTCCATTTCTTTCCATTCCAATCCTCTCCATTCCATTCATATCCATTCCATTCCATTCCTCAGAATTCCGTTCCATTCAATTCCATTCGTTTCCATTAAATTCCACTCCACTCCATACCTTTCCACTCCATTCTACTCCATTCCATTTGTCCCCATTTCTTTCCATTCCATTCCATTCCACTAAACTCCATTCCATTACACTCCACTCCATTCCATTCCATGATATTCCAATCCTTTCCATTCCATTCAGCTTCAAACCATTCCATTCCTCTCCACTCCATTACATTACTCTCCATTCCATTCCTTTCGACGCTATTTCATTCCATTCTATTCCATTCCTCTCAATTCCATTCCATTGCATTCCATCCATGCCATTACTTTCCATTCATTTTTTCCATTCTTCACCATTGCATTCCATTACTTTTCATTTGATTCCATTCCATTCCTCTAGATTCCATTTCAATACATTCCTCTCCATTCCTTTCAATTCTATTCCAATCCATTCAATTCCATTCCTCTCCATTCTATACGATTCCATTCCATTCCATACCTCTCCATTGTTTTCCATTCCATTCCATTCCATTCCATACCTTTAAATTCCATTCCACTCCATTACAAACCTTTCCATTCCCTTTCTCTCCATTCCTTTCCATTCCTATCCATTCCATTCCATTCATTCCATTCCATTCCTCTCCATTCCATTCCACTCTTCTCCATTCTATTCCACTCGATTCCTTTCCATTCCATTCCTCCCCATTCCATTCCATTGCATTCCATTCCCTTTCACTCCATTCCCTTTCACTCCATTCCATTCCATTCCATTCCTCTCCATTCCTTTCCACTCCATTCCGTTCCATTCCTCTCCAATCAATTCCTTTCCATTACATTCTGCTCTATTCCATTCCATTCCTTACCATTCCATGCCATTCCATTCCATTCTCTTCCATTCCATTCCATTCCACTCGACTCCATTCCATTAGTCCATTCCATTCCATTCCTTTCCTCTCCATTCCATTCTGTTCCATTCCATTCCACTCCAATCCATTCCATTCCTCTCCACACCGTTCCACTCGTGTCCTTTGCATTCCATAACATTATATTTCACTCCATTCCAATCCATTTTATTCAATTGCTTTCCATTCCATTCCATTCCATTTATCTCCATTCTTCTCCATTCCATTCCCCTCCATTTTTCTGTATTCTATTCCATCCATTCTATTACATCCTTCTTCATTCCATTCCTCTTCATTCCATTCCAGTCCATTGCATTCCTCTCCATCCATTCCAGTCCTCTCCATTCCATTCCTCTTCTGAATATTCCATTCCATTCCATTCTTATGGTCTCTATTCGATTCCATTCTATTACATTCCATTGCATTCCATTCCTCTCCATTCCACTCCATTCCGTTCCATTCCATTCCATTCCTTTCCTCTCAATTACATTTATTTTCTCCCCATTCCATTCCATTCCATTTCATCCCATTCTACTCCCTTGCATTACATTACATTACATTCCTCTCTATTCTTCTCCATTTTATTCCTGTTATCCCTCTCCATTCCATTCCATTCCATTTCTCTCCATTCCATTCCTCTCCATTTCATTCCATTCCATTCCGTTACCATCAATTCCATTACTCTCCATTCTATTCCGTTCCATTCCATTCTATTCTATTACTCTCCATTCCAATCCTTCCCATTCCATTCCTTTCCATTGCTCTTCATTTCATTGCATTCCATTCCATTCCATTCCATTCCATTTCATTCCTCTCCCATCCTTTCCTTTTCATTCCATTCCATTCCATTCCCTTCCATTCATCGCCATTCCATTCCATTCCATTCCATACCACTCCATTCCATTACTCTCCATTCCACTCCATTTCATTCCTCTCCATTCCATTCCATTCCATTCCATTCCATTCCATTCCATTCCATTCATTCCTCTCCATTCCATTCCATACCTCTCCATTTCATTCAATTCCATTCCATCCCATTACAATCCTCTCCATCCCATTTCATTCCATTCCATACCATGCCATTCCATTCCATTCCATTCAATTCCACTATACTCCATTTCATTCCTCTCCACTCCTTTACATCCTATTCTACTCCACTGCATTCCATTCCAATTCTCTTCATTTATTCCATTTCTTTCCATTCCATTCTTCTCCATTCTGTTCCATTCAATTGCATTCCATTCCTCTCCATATGATTCCACTCTACTCCATTCTACTTCACTCCATGCCTTTCCATTCCATTCATCTCCATTCCTTTCCATTCCATTCCGCTCCAATCCTTTCCATTCCATTTCTCTCCATTCATTTCTATTCCATTCCATTCCACTCCACTACATTACATTCCTCTCCTTTCAATTCTATTCCATTCGATTCCATTCAATTCCTCTCCATTCCATTCCTCTCCATTCCATTCCATTCCCTTCCATTCCTCTCCATTCCATTCCATTCCAGTCCTCTCCTTTCCATTTCACTCCATACCTTTCCATTTCATTCATCTCCTTTCCATTAAATTCCATTCCATTCCTTTCCTCTCCATTCCATTGCATTCCTTTCCATAACTCTCCATTCCATTCCATTCCACTCCCCTCCATTCCATTCCATTCCATTCCATTCCATTGCATTCTTCTCCATTCCATTCCCTTCCAGTCATATCTCTTCCAGTTTATTTCTCGCCATTCCATTCCATTCCATTCCATTCCTTTTCGTTCCATTCCCCTCCACTCCATACCTTTCGACTCCATTCCACTCCATTCCATTTTTCCCCATTCCATTTCATTCCATTCCTCTCCACTCCTTTCAATTACATTCCTCTCCATTCCATTCCATTCCATTCCATCCCATTCCATTCCTCACCATTCCATTTCATTCCATTCCATTCTATTCCTCTCCATTCCATTCCATGCTATTCCAATCTTTTCCATTCCATTCCATTCCATTCTGCTCCACTCCAATCCATTACTCTGCACTCCATTCCATTCCTCCCCATTCCATTCCATGCTCCTCCTTTTCCTTCCATTCTATTCCATTTCTCTCCATTCAATTCCATTCCATTCCATCAATTCCATTCCTGTCCATTCCATTTTCTCCATTGTTTTCAATTAAATTCCATTCAATTCCATTCCATTCCTCTATATTCAATTCCAATGAATTCCTCTCCATTCCATTTAATTCTACTCCATTCCATTCAATTCCTTCCTCTCCCTTCTATTCCATTCCGTTCCTCTCCATTCCATTCCATTCCTCTCCATTCCTTTCCTCTCTATTCCATTCCATTCCTTTCCTTTCCTTTCCATTCCTCTCCATTCCATTGCATTCCACTCCACTCCATTCCATTCCACTCCATTCCATTCCTTTCCTATACATTCCGTTCCATTCCTTTCAATTCCACTCCGTTTCCTTCCTCTCCACACAATTCCATTCGTATCCATTCCATTCCATTCCATTGTATTCAACTCCATTCCATTCCATTCTATTCCGTTCCTCTCAATTCCATTCCATTCCGTTCCTCTGCATTCCTCTCCATTCCATTCCTCTCTATTCCATTACTTTCCACTCCATTCCATTCCTCTCCATTAAATTCCTCTCCTTTCCATTCCTCTCCATTTCATTCCAGTTCAGTCCATTCCTTTCCATTCCCCTACTTTCCATTCCATTTCATTCCTCTCTTCTCCATTCCATTCCGTTGCATTATGTACCATTGCATTCCATTCCTCTCCATTCCACTTCATTTCACTCTACTCCATTCCATTCCATTCCATTTCACTCCAATCCATTCCATTAATTTCCTTTGCATTCCTTTCCCTTCTATTCCATCCATTCTATTCCATTCCTCTCCATTCAATTCCATTCCTCTTCATTCCTCTCCATTCCATTCCTCTCTATTACATTCCGTTCCATTCCATTCCATTTTTCTACATTCCATTCCTCTCCATTCATTCCATTCCTCTCCATTCCTCTCCCTTCAATTCCTTTCCATTTCATTCCTCTCCATTTTATTACTTTCCTCTCCATTCCATTCAATTCCTCTACATTCCATTCCTATCCACTCCATTCCATTCCGTTCTATTATGTAGCAATAGTCCTCTCTATTCCATTCCATTCCTCTTCTTAATATTCCATACCATTCCATTCCAATCCTCTCCATTCCATTCCGTTCCATTACATACCATTGCATTCCATTCCTGTCCATTCCATTCCTTTCCTCTCCATTAATTTCCATCCATCCTATTCCATCCCTCTCCATTCCACTCCATTCGAATACATTCCACTCCATTCCGTTCGCCTCCATTCCATTCTATTACATTTAATTCTTCTCTGTTTCATTTCATTCCACTCCATTTCATTCCTTTCCTTTCCTCTCCTTTCTATTCTATTCCATTCCTTCCATTGTATTCCATTCCATTAATCTCCATTCCATTCCTCTCCAATCCATGCAATTACATTCGATTCCTTCTCATTCCTCCCCATTCCACTTCTCTCCATTTCATTCCATTCCATTACTCTCCATTCCATTCCATTCCATTGCATTTCATTAATCTTCATTGCATTCCATTCCTCTCCATACCATTCCATTCAATTGCATTCATTTTCAATCCTCTCCATTCCATTCCATTCCATTGCATACCATTCCATCCCTTTCCATTCTTCTCCATTCCATTCCAATGCATTGCATTTCTCTCCATTCCATTCCATTCCATTGCTCTCCAATCCATTCCTGTCCTGTCTATTCCATTCCTCTCCATTCCCTTCTATTCCATTACTTTTCTCTCCATGCTTTTCCATTCCTTTCCATTCCATTCCACTCCAATCTGTTCCATTCCACACCATACCATTACATTCCATTCCTCTCAATTCCTATTCCATTCCACTCCATTCCATTCCATTCCTCTCCATTCCTTTCCATTCCATTCCTTGCCAATCCTTTCCATTCACTTCCATTCCATTCCATTCCTCAACATTCCATTCCATTCATTCCATTCCTTTCCTCTCCAAACATTTCCAATCCATTCCTCTCCAATCCATTTAGTTACCTTCATTTCCATTCAATGTCTTTCCATTCCTTAACATTTCATTCCAGTCCATTAAGTTCCATTCCATTCAAATCCTTTTCATTTCATTCCATTCCATTTCATTCCATTCCTCTCCATTCCATTCCATTCCATTCCATTCCTCTCCAACCCATTCCATTCCATTCCATTACATATCATTTCACTCCACTCCACTCATTTCCTTTCCACTCAATTACACTCGATTCCATTCTTCTCTAATCCATTCCATTCCATCCATTACACTGCATTCCATTCCATTCCACTCCACTCCATTCCATTCCTTTCATCTCCATTCTATTTCAATCTTTTCCATTGCATTCCTCTACATTCCATTCCATTCCTATCTATTCCATTCCATTCCATTTCATTCCTGAAAATTCCATAGCATTTCATTCATTCACTCCTTTCCATTCCATTCCTATCCTTTCCTTTCTTCTCCATTCCACTCCATTCCATTCCATTCCATTCAATTTCTCTCCATTCCATTCCATTCCTCGCCATTCTATTCAAATCCATAACTCTCCATTCTATTCAATGTCGTTCCATTCCATTCCATTCCATTCATCTTCATTCCATTCCTGTCCATTCCAATCCGTTGCATTCCTTTAAATTCCATTTCAATATATTTCATTCCATTCCATTCTATTCCTCTCAATACCATTCCATTCCTTTGCTCTCCATTCCACTACAGTCCTCTCCATTCCTTTCCTCTCCATTCTTTTCCATTCCATTCCTATTCATTCCATTCCATTCTATTCCTTTCCTCTCCATTCCTTTCTATCACATTCCTTTTCATACCTCTCCATTCCATTCAATTCCTCTCCATTTCATTCCATTCCAATCCACTCCATGCCAATTCTCTCCACGCCATTCCATTTCTCTCTCTTCCCTTCTATTTCTTTTTTTTTTTTTTTGAGTTGGAGTCTCACTCTGTCGCCCAGACTGGAGTGCAGTGGCCGCTTTCGGCCACCGCAGCCTCGACCTGCTGGGCTCCAGCGATCCTTCTGCCTCAGCCTTCCAAGTAGCCGGAATTACAGGCCTGCGCTACCATGCCTGGCTGATTTTTTGATTTATTGTAGAGATGAGGTCTCGCCAAGTTGCCGAGGCGGGTCTCAAACCCGCGGGCTCAGGCAATCCACTCACCTCAGCCTCCCAAAGGGGCGGGATTACAGGCTGAGCCACCGAGCCCGGCTTCCCTTCTATTTCATTCATCTCCATTCCATTCCATTCCATTCCTAAACATTCCATAGCATTCCATTCCATTCACTCCATTCCATTCCTTTCCATTCTTCTCTATTCCACTCCATTCCATTCCTCTCCATTCCATTCCAATCCATTCCTCTCCATTTCATTTATTCCATTCCACTCCATTCCCTTCCATTCCTCAACATTGCATTCCATTGCACTCCATTCCACTCCTGTCCATTCCATTCCAATCCTCTCTGTTCCATTCCACTCCAATCCTCTCCATTCATTCCATTTCTATCTACCCCATTCCTTTCCACTCCTTTCCATTCCATTCCACTACAGTTCTCTCCATTCCATTCCATTCCCTTCCATACCACTCCATTCCATTTCTCTCCTTTCCATTAAATTCCATTCCATTCCATTCCTCTCCATTCCATTGCATTCCTTTCCATACTTCTCCATTCCATTTCATTCATTCCAATCCTCTCCATTCCATTCCATTCCATTGCATTCCTCTCCATTCCATTCCCTTCCAGTCATATACCTTCCATTCCATTTCTCTCCATTCCGTTCCATTCCATTCCATTTGTTTCCATTCCATTACCCTCCACTCCATACCATTCCACTCCATTGCACTCCATTCCATTTTTCCTCAACCCATTCCATTCCATTCCTCCCCTTTCCTTTCCATTCCATTCCATCCCATTCCATTCTCATCATTCCTTTCCATTCTTTTCCTATCCATTCAGTTCTATGTTAATCCAATATTTTCCATTCCATTCCATTCTGCTCCACTCCATTCCATTACAGTCCACCCAATTCCCTTCCTCTCCATTCCATTCCACTCTATTGCATTCCATTCTATTCCATCCATTCTATTCCATTCAATTCCTGTCCATTCCATTCTTCTTCATTGAATTCCATTTCATACACTTCAATTCCATTCCATTCCTCTACATTCCATTCCAATGCATTTTTCTGCATTCCATTCAATTCTATTCCATTCCATTCAATTCCTTCCTCTGTCTTCCATTCCATTCCATTCCATTCCCCTCCATTTTATTCCATTCCATTCCTCTCCATTGCATTCCTCACCATTCCATTCCTCCCTATTCCATTCCATTCCATTCTTGCCATTCCATTCCATTCCATTCCATTGCATTCCCCTTCACTCCATTGTTTTCCTATACATTGCATTGCCTTATTTTCAATTCTACTCCATTTCATTCTCCTCCAAACCATTCCATTCCTATCCATTCCATTCCATTACATTGCATACCACTCCACTCCATTCCATTCCATTCTATTCCAATCCTCTCCATTCCATAACATTCCTTTCCTCTCCATTCCACTCCATTCCATTCCTCTCTATTCCATTCTTTTCCATTCCCTTCCATTTCTCTCCATCCAATTCCTTTCCATTCCATTCCTCTCCATTCCATTCCAGTCCTCTCCATTCCATTCTATTCCTCTCTTTTCCATTCCATTTCTATCTTCTCCTCTCCATTCCATTCTGTTTCATTATGTACCATTGCATTCCGTTCCTCTCCTTTCCGTTTCATTTCATTCTGCTCCATTTCATTCCATTCCATTCGCTCCAATCCATTAAATTAGTTTCCATTCCATTCCTTTCCATTCTATTCCATCCATTCTACTGCATTCCTTGCATTCCTTTCCTCTCCATTCGATTCCATTCCATTCAATTCCTCTGCATTCTATTCCAGTCCTCTCCTTTCCATTCCATTCCATTCCATTCCACTCCTATTCTCTCCATTCCATTACGTTCCATTACATACCATTGCATTCCATTCCTCTCCATTCCATTCCTTTCTTCTCCATTAATTTCCATGCCTTCTATTCCATTACTCTCCATTCCATTCCATTCCAGTACGTACCATTCCATTCCATTCCATTCGTTTTCATTCCATTCTATTACATTTCATTCCTCTCCATTTCATTGCATTCCACTCCATTCCATTCCTTTCCATTCCTCGCCATTCTATTCCATTCCATGACACTCCATTCATCTCCATTCCATTCCTCTCCAATCCATTCAATTACATATGATTCTTTCTCATTCCTCTGCATTCCACTGCTCTCCATTGTATTCCATTCTATTACTTTCCATTCCATTCCATTTATTTCATCTCCATTCCATTCTTCTCCCTACCATTCCATTCCTTTTCAATCCTCTCCATTCCATTCCATTACACTCCATTCCATCCCTTTCCTTTCATCTCCATTCTATCCCTCACCACTCCATTCCATTCCATTCCTTTAAATTCCTTTCCTCTCCATTCCATTCCATTGTTCTCCATTCCATTCCTGTCCTCTCCAATCCATTCAAATCCTTTCCATTCCATTCAATTTTTTTCCTCTCCATTCTATTCCATTCCATTCCTATATATTCCATTCCACTTCATTCCATTCCACTCCAATCGATTACATTACACATCATTCCATTCCATTCCATTCCATTCCTCTCTATTCCATTACATTCCATTCAACTCCATTCCATTTCATTCCATTCCTTTCCATTCCACAAACTTCCATTTCTCTCCATTCCTCTCTCTTCCATTCCTCTCCATTCCATTCCATTCCATTCCTCTTCATTCCATTCCATTCCTTTCCTTTCCATTTCATTCCATTCCATTCCATTCCTCTCCATTCCATTCCAGTCCATTCCTCTCCCTTCCATTCGAGTCCTCCAAATTCGATTCCAATCCACTCCATTCCATATATTCCATTCCATTCCTTTCTTCTCAATTCCATTCCAATTCATTCCATTTCATTCCATTTCATGCTTCTCCATTCCATTTCATTCCATTCCACTCCAATCCATTACATTACTATCCATTCCTTTCCTCTCCATTATATTCCAACCATTCAATTAGATTCCTCTCGATTTCATTCCATGCTATTCCATTCCTCTCCATTACATTCCAATCCATTCCATTACACTCCAACCCATTCCATTCCTCTCCACTGCATAACATTCCTCTCCATTCCATTCCATTCCGTTCCAATTTATTCCATTCTTCTCCATTCCATTCCATTCAATTCCATTCATTCCATTCCATTCAAATGCTGTCTTTTCCATAATTCTCCCTTGCATTCCATTCCGTCCATTCGATTCCATTCCATTCCTCTACATTCCAATCAAATGCATTCCTGTCCATTCCATTCCATTCCATTCCATTTCTTTCCATTCCATTCCATTCCATTCCATCTCCATTCCATTCCTCTCTATTCCATTTCACTTCCCTCCATTCCATTGCACTCCATTTCTTTCCAATCCATTCCACTTCTTTCCATTCCATTCCATTTCATTCCATTCCAATCCTCTCTATTCCATTCCGTTCCATTTCTTTCCATTCCTCTCATTCCATTTCATTTCATTCCACTGCATTCCTCTCCATTCCATTCCATTCCATTCAATTCCATTCCAATTCATTCCTCTCCATTCCATTCTATTCCATTCCACTCCTCTCCATACTATGCCTTTCCATTCATTTCCTCTCCATTTTTTTCCATTCCATTCCTCTGATTCTATTACCTTCCATTCTATTCCACTCTACTCAATTCCATTCCACTCTACTGCATTTCATTCCATTCCTCTCCAGTCCATTCCATTTCTCTCCATTCCATTCCTATCCATTCAATTCCATTCCTTTCCATTCCATTCCTCTGTATTCCATTCCACTCCACTCCATTCTATTCCACTCTATTCCTTCCCCTTCCATTCATCTCCATTCCATTGCATTCCATTCCATTCCACTCCGCTCCATTCCATTCCTCTCAATTCCATCCATTCCATTTCATTCCTCTCAATTCCATTCCATTTCAGTCCGTTCCATTCCACTCCACTCCATTTCATTCCTCTCCACACCATTCCATTCCTCTGCAATCCATACTATTCCATTGCTTTCCACTCCGTTTTATTCCACTTTGTACAATTCCTCTCCATTCTATTCCATTCCATTCCTCTCCATTCCTCTCCATTCCATTCCTGTATATTCCATTCCATTCCAATTCTTTCCTTTCCATTCCATTCCTCTCCATTCCATTCCTCCCCATTCCAATCTATTCCATTCCTTTCCATTCCTCTCCATTCCATTTCTCTCCTTTGCATTCCATTCCACTCCTCTCCATTCCATTTCATTCCATTCCAACCCTTTGCATTCCCTTCCATTCCAATCCTTTCTATTCCATTCCATTTCATTTCCTTCCATTCGTCTCCATTTAATTTCATTCCATCCATTCCATTCCTCTCCATTCAATTGCATTCCTTTCATTCCTATTCCATTCCATTCCTCTCCATTCCATTGCATTCCATTCCGTTTCTTTCTTCTTCATTCCATTCCATTTCATTCCATTCCATTCCTCTCCAGTCTTTTACATTAATATTAATTCTTTCCTCTCTATTCTAATCCATCCATTCTATTCCATTCCTCTCTATTCCATTCCATTCCATTCCTCTCCACTCCATTCCTTTCCTTTCCATTCCATTCAATTCCACTCCCTTCTATTCCATCTTCTCCATTCCATTCCATTCCATCCATTCCATTACATTGCAATCTAGTCTTTCAATTCTTCTCCATTGCATTCCATTCCTTTTCATTCGATTCCATTCCATTCCTCCACCATCTGGGCTCCAGCCATCCTCCCACCATGGCCTCCCGAGTTCCTGGAATGACAGGCATGCTCCACCATACTTGGTTTATTTATTTGACTTCTTGTAGAGATGAGGTTTCACCAAGGTGGCCGGACCGGTCTCGAAATCAGGATCTCAGGCCATCCTCTCAGCTCAACCTGCCAGAGCGTTGAAATGAGTGGCCTGAGTCCCTGCACCTCACCTCCACACCCTTCTTGGTGCCACACAGTGAGGCCTGCTCCCTTCCGAAGACCCGGAACCACAGAGAGGGCAGCCAGAGGCGCCTGCTGAGCTCTCCCTAGGCTGAGTGCCTGGAGCAGGGACAGTCTCTGGCAGGGCTCCCACCCCTCCCCCAATCTCATTCCCCAGGATGGATCTGTTCGCTCCTCCCAGGAGCTGCATCTGGGAAAAGGAGGGTGTGACTCAAACATTTGTGGGTGTGTGGCTGATCAGGTGACTTATGCCTCTCTGCTTGGCACTCTGGGAACCTGAGACATGAAGATGGCGCAAGACCGGGAGCTTGAGTCCAGTCTGGACACCATAGCAAGCTCTCTCCTCGACCCCAAGTAAAACCCAGTAAACCTAGTTTAAGGGATAGTCTTGGTGGGAGGATTGCTTCTGGTCCAGAGTTCAAGACCAGGCAGGACGACCAGGATGTCAACCAAATGGAAAACCTGTGATCACAACTGTTTGGGAGGCGCATGACAAGAGGATGGCCCGAGTTGAGTGGTTTGAGAACCTGGGCAACCTAGTGAGGAAAGAAAAGAAAGAAGAATGAAAGAATGAAAGAAAGAAAGAAAGAAAGAAAGAAAGAAAGAAAGAAAGAAAGAAAGAAAGAAAGAAATTCTCCTGTGAACCTACTCCCCTCACTCCTTCCTCCCTCCTGCCCCGCACATGTGAGGATCCCCCAAGCTCGGCACCTTCCAGCCACAACCCCCCAAATGGCTATCTCCACTTTGGTGCATGAGTTCCAGAGGCTCCCTGGTTGGGTTCCTGCCGCCTCTCCTCTCCAAGGTTAGAAATTTGCCCCAAGCAATCCAAACCTCTGACTCGGCAATTTGAACCTTCTGCAAAGAAATACCAGAGTTACATCCCTCACCCAGGGACATTTCTTTCCCCCAATCTCATTTTTCCTGGCTTTATAGTCAGCCCCCCTATAAACACACCATGCGCAGTTGAGAATCTGTGTACAATTCTGATGTTTTTGGAGACAAGGTCTGGCTCTGTGGCCCAGGCTGGGGCTCAGGGACACGACCATCATTCACCACCAGCCTCGAAATCGCAAGCTCTGGTGATCCTTCCCCCTCAGTCACTGTAGTGGCCAAAATGACAGGCACGTCATCCGCAGACCTCCTGTTTGGATGGGTGTGGAGACGGGGTCTCCTTGCATGGCCCGGGCTTTTCTTGGGCTCTGGACTCCCGCCAACTTTCTGCCTCGGCCTCCCAGAGTGCTGGGATTCCAGGTGTAGGCTACCACACCAGTCCTTCTGGTTCATTTTCGATGAAGGATCAAGATCGCACTTGGGGGCTCAGCCTCATGATCCAAACACTTTGGGAGACTGAGGTCAGGTGCCAGACTGATCTTGCAGGTCTAGACCTAACCAGACACCTCAGTGAGACCTTGTCTCTACTCTCCATCCCAAATGAACCATGTGTGGTGGCACATGCCTGGCATTCCGTCTCCTTGGAAGACTGGGAAAGGCTCCCCAGAGCCTGGTGGGCCAAGCCTGTGGTGAACAGGAGCGAGTCCCTGCCCTCCAGCCTGGGTGAGGGAGTGTGACTCTGACTCAAAGAAAAAAGGAAAAAGAAGACAAATATCCATTTATGTATGGTGTTTGGATCATCGTGAACAGACAGATCATTTGGCAATGAGGCCCCAGCTTGGATCTAGTTCCCCAAAGAACCTTGATCAGCAGACAACCGGGATGTGGCTTTGGGAGGCCGAGGCAGGGCACTGCTGGGGCCCTGGAGTTCGAGAAAAGCCTGGGACACGTATTCAGACCCCATCGCACCCTGAAACACAAACAATGGAGTCGCAGGTGGTGGCCACCTCTGTCCCAGCTACACGGGATGTGGTGGATTCCATCCCAGGGCGTTCCCCTGTTTCACCCCTGCTGACAGAACTTGCAAGTCCAGGTGAGACATTGTGGCTCATGGCTGTCAGACCAGCGCCCTTGGAGTCTGAAGCAGGAGTCTGCCTCAAACCAGAAGTTGGAGAGCAGCCTGGGCAACATGGCCAGAACTCGTCTCAGTGAGAGGTCCCCAATATTGAGTCAGGCCTAGTGGCCTCCAGAGTCCCAGCTGTTTGGGTACAAAGGAGGGAGGACCACCTGAGCCATGCATATTGAGGACCCAGGAGCCATGATCATGCCACCATGCCCCAGCCTGGTCAACAGAGACTCCAGTGACAGAAAAGACCCCTCCACGTGCATCACAATGGGTGTTAATGGCTCCCCATGGAAAGGTCTGCATCAGCAGGGGATGGTGGAGTGATCGGGGAGGAAGGGGCCATACTCCCACACAGAAGTGGCAGACAGGGCAACTGGAAGCTGGAATGGCCACAGCAATGATGGATCACCTTGATCGCTCTGTGCCCAACAGCCATCCTAGCTCGGGCCATCTGTTCCATGAGCTCACACACATCTTTGCTGTAGGACATGAGTGTGGAGGGTGGAGGCATATCTTTTGGGGTGCTTGGCTGAAGGTGCGGGATGGACGTGACCAGTGATCCCCTTTGAAACCTTCCACAAATGACAGGCCGGAAAGTACCTTTTCCTTTCCCATTCCTGAGGTTGACACCTCACGCTGGGTGGCAGGAGTGGTGTTGGTGTTGGTGATGGTGATTATTATTATTTGGAGCCTTAATCCTGTGCTGTCACCCAGGCCTGAGCACAGGGGCATGCTGAAGGCCAATGAGGACTCCACCTGCTGGACTCAGGTGATCCCCTCACCTCAGACCCCCGCATGGCTGGAACCACAGGTCTCCACTATCATGCCTGGGTAATCTTTGCATTTATTTTTGATGGCTGAAATGAGGTATCTCCCTGTGTCCCGGGCTGGTATCAGACCCGCGGGCTCAGGCCATCCTCTCGCTTGGGCCTCCGAAGGGCCAAGAGCCCCTGAGAGTGACTTGGGGTAGTGGGGAAGTTGTGGTTGATATTATTATTCTGAGTCAGAGTCTCACTCTGGCACCCAGGCCGGAGTGCAGGAGCCTGCTCTCAGCCACCACAGCCTTCACTGACTGGGTCCCAGCAATCCTCACACTTTGGCCTCACAAGTGGTTGGAATGACAGGCATGCGCCAGCATGCTTGGTTCAATTTTTTGGCATCTCGTAGAGAGGAGGTATTGCCAAGGTGCCCAGGCTGGTCTTGAACCTGGGTCTCAGGCCATCCTCTCACCTTGGCCACCCAGAGCAGCAGGATGATCAGCATGAGCTCCTGCACCCGGTCTCTAAACACCTCTTGGAGCACCACTGCGAGGCCCGCTCCCTTCCGACATCCCAGGACCCCAGAGAGTGGGACCAGAGTCACCCACCAAGCCCTTCCCCATAGGGAGCACCTGGCACAGGCACG